>NW_027437314.1:0-27544 GCF_033239565.1 Halichoeres trimaculatus
CCCACCCCCACCCCCACCCCCACCCCTCCCCTCCCCCACCCCCACCCCACCCCCACCCCCACCCCCACCCCAACCCCTCCCCACCCCTACCCCCACCCCTCACCCACCCCCACCCCACCCCACCCCCACCCCCACCCCCACCCCACCCCCACCCCCACCCCTACCCCACCCCCTCCCCACCCCCACCCCCACCCCACCCCCACCCCCACCCCCACCCCCACCCCCTCCCCCACCCCCTCCCCACCCCACCCCCTAACCCTCCCCCACCCCCACCCACCCTACCCCTACCCCCAACCCCACCCCCACCCCCACCCCCACCCCCACCCCACCCCTACCCCACCCCCACCCCCACCCCCACCCCCACCCCCACCCCCTACCCCACCCCACCCCCACCCCCTCCCCCTCCCCCACCCCCTCCCCCCACCCCCTACCACCCAACCCCTCCCCCACCCCCTACCCCACCCTCCCTACCCCTCCCCTCCCCCCACCCCCACCCCTCCCCCTCCCCCACCCCCTCCCCCACCCCCTCCCCCACCCCCACCCCTCACCCCCTACCCCCTACCCCCACCCCCACCCCCACCCTAACCCACCCTCCCCTCCCCCTACCCCACCCCCACCCCCTCACCCTCCCCCACCCCCTCCCCTCACCCCACCCCCTACCCCCTCCCCCACCCCCTCCCCCTACCCCCACCCTACCCCCACCCCCTCCCCCACCCCCTACCCCACCCCCTACCCCTCACCCCAACCCTCCACCCCCACCCCCACCCCCTCACCCTAACCCTAACCCTACCCCTAACCCTAACCCTACACCCACCCTAACCCTAACCCTAACCCTAACCCTACCCCTAACCCTAACCCTAACCCTACCCCTAACCCTACCCTCCCTACCCCTACCCCTAACCCTACCCCTACCCCTAACCCTCACCCTAACCCTACCACCCCAACCCCTCACCCTCACCCCCTAACCCTAACCCTAACCCTAACCCTAACCCTAACCCTAACCCTAACCCTAACCCTAACCCTAACCCTAACCCTAACCCTAACCCTAACCCTAACCCTAACCCTAACCCTAACCCTAACCCTAACCCTAACCCTAACCCTAACCCTAACCCTAACCCTAACCCTAACCCTAACCCTAACCCTAACCCTAACCCTAACCCTAACCCTAACCCTAACCCTAACCCTAACCCTAACCCTAACCCTAACCCTAACCCTAACCCTAACCCTAACCCTAACCCTAACCCTAACCCTAACCCTAACCCTAACCCTAACCCTAACCCTAACCCTAACCCTAACCCTAACCCTAACCCTAACCCTAACCCTAACCCTAACCCTAACCCTAACCCTAACCCTAACCCTAACCCTAACCCTAACCCTAACCCTAACCCTAACCCTAACCCTAACCCTAACCCTAACCCTAACCCTAACCCTAACCCTAACCCTAACCCTAACCCTAACCCTAACCCTAACCCTAACCCTAACCCTAACCCTAACCCTAACCCTAACCCTAACCCTAACCCTAACCCTAACCCTAACCCTAACCCTAACCCTAACCCTAACCCTAACCCTAACCCTAACCCTAACCCTAACCCTAACCCTAACCCTAACCCTAACCCTAACCCTAACCCTAACCCTAACCCTAACCCTAACCCTAACCCTAACCCTAACCCTAACCCTAACCCTAACCCTAACCCTAACCCTAACCCTAACCCTAACCCTAACCCTAACCCTAACCCTAACCCTAACCCTAACCCTAACCCTAACCCTAACCCTAACCCTAACCCTAACCCTAACCCTAACCCTAACCCTAACCCTAACCCTAACCCTAACCCTAACCCTAACCCTAACCCTAACCCTAACCCTAACCCTAACCCTAACCCTAACCCTAACCCTAACCCTAACCCTAACCCTAACCCTAACCCTAACCCTAACCCTAACCCTAACCCTAACCCTAACCCTAACCCTAACCCTAACCCTAACCCTAACCCTAACCCTAACCCTAACCCTAACCCTAACCCTAACCCTAACCCTAACCCTAACCCTAACCCTAACCCTAACCCTAACCCTAACCCTAACCCTAACCCTAACCCTAACCCTAACCCTAACCCTAACCCTAACCCTAACCCTAACCCTAACCCTAACCCTAACCCTAACCCTAACCCTAACCCTAACCCTAACCCTAACCCTAACCCTAACCCTAACCCTAACCCTAACCCTAACCCTAACCCTAACCCTAACCCTAACCCTAACCCTAACCCTAACCCTAACCCTAACCCTAACCCTAACCCTAACCCTAACCCTAACCCTAACCCTAACCCTAACCCTAACCCTAACCCTAACCCTAACCCTAACCCTAACCCTAACCCTAACCCTAACCCTAACCCTAACCCTAACCCTAACCCTAACCCTAACCCTAACCCTAACCCTAACCCTAACCCTAACCCTAACCCTAACCCTAACCCTAACCCTAACCCTAACCCTAACCCTAACCCTAACCCTAACCCTAACCCTAACCCTAACCCTAACCCTAACCCTAACCCTAACCCTAACCCTAACCCTAACCCTAACCCTAACCCTAACCCTAACCCTAACCCTAACCCTAACCCTAACCCTAACCCTAACCCTAACCCTAACCCTAACCCTAACCCTAACCCTAACCCTAACCCTAACCCTAACCCTAACCCTAACCCTAACCCTAACCCTAACCCTAACCCTAACCCTAACCCTAACCCTAACCCTAACCCTAACCCTAACCCTAACCCTAACCCTAACCCTAACCCTAACCCTAACCCTAACCCTAACCCTAACCCTAACCCTAACCCTAACCCTAACCCTAACCCTAACCCTAACCCTAACCCTAACCCTAACCCTAACCCTAACCCTAACCCTAACCCTAACCCTAACCCTAACCCTAACCCTAACCCTAACCCTAACCCTAACCCTAACCCTAACCCTAACCCTAACCCTAACCCTAACCCTAACCCTAACCCTAACCCTAACCCTAACCCTAACCCTAACCCTAACCCTAACCCTAACCCTAACCCTAACCCTAACCCTAACCCTAACCCTAACCCTAACCCTAACCCTAACCCTAACCCTAACCCTAACCCTAACCCTAACCCTAACCCTAACCCTAACCCTAACCCTAACCCTAACCCTAACCCTAACCCTAACCCTAACCCTAACCCTAACCCTAACCCTAACCCTAACCCTAACCCTAACCCTAACCCTAACCCTAACCCTAACCCTAACCCTAACCCTAACCCTAACCCTAACCCTAACCCTAACCCTAACCCTAACCCTAACCCTAACCCTAACCCTAACCCTAACCCTAACCCTAACCCTAACCCTAACCCTAACCCTAACCCTAACCCTAACCCTAACCCTAACCCTAACCCTAACCCTAACCCTAACCCTAACCCTAACCCTAACCCTAACCCTAACCCTAACCCTAACCCTAACCCTAACCCTAACCCTAACCCTAACCCTAACCCTAACCCTAACCCTAACCCTAACCCTAACCCTAACCCTAACCCTAACCCTAACCCTAACCCTAACCCTAACCCTAACCCTAACCCTAACCCTAACCCTAACCCTAACCCTAACCCTAACCCTAACCCTAACCCTAACCCTAACCCTAACCCTAACCCTAACCCTAACCCTAACCCTAACCCTAACCCTAACCCTAACCCTAACCCTAACCCTAACCCTAACCCTAACCCTAACCCTAACCCTAACCCTAACCCTAACCCTAACCCTAACCCTAACCCTAACCCTAACCCTAACCCTAACCCTAACCCTAACCCTAACCCTAACCCTAACCCTAACCCTAACCCTAACCCTAACCCTAACCCTAACCCTAACCCTAACCCTAACCCTAACCCTAACCCTAACCCTAACCCTAACCCTAACCCTAACCCTAACCCTAACCCTAACCCTAACCCTAACCCTAACCCTAACCCTAACCCTAACCCTAACCCTAACCCTAACCCTAACCCTAACCCTAACCCTAACCCTAACCCTAACCCTAACCCTAACCCTAACCCTAACCCTAACCCTAACCCTAACCCTAACCCTAACCCTAACCCTAACCCTAACCCTAACCCTAACCCTAACCCTAACCCTAACCCTAACCCTAACCCTAACCCTAACCCTAACCCTAACCCTAACCCTAACCCTAACCCTAACCCTAACCCTAACCCTAACCCTAACCCTAACCCTAACCCTAACCCTAACCCTAACCCTAACCCTAACCCTAACCCTAACCCTAACCCTAACCCTAACCCTAACCCTAACCCTAACCCTAACCCTAACCCTAACCCTAACCCTAACCCTAACCCTAACCCTAACCCTAACCCTAACCCTAACCCTAACCCTAACCCTAACCCTAACCCTAACCCTAACCCTAACCCTAACCCTAACCCTAACCCTAACCTAACCCTAACCCTAACCCTAACCCTAACCCTAACCCTAACCCTAACCCTAACCCTAACCCTAACCCTAACCCTAACCCTAACCTAACCCTAACCCTAACCCTAACCCTAACCCTAACCCTAACCCTAACCCTAACCCTAACCCTAACCCTAACCCTAACCCTAACCCCTAACCCTAACCCTAACCCTAACCTAACCCTAACCCTAACCCTAACCCTAACCCTAACCCTAACCCTAACCCTAACCCTAACCCCTAACCCTAACCCTAACCCTAACCCTAACCCTAACCCTAACCCTAACCCTAACCCTAACCCTAACCCTAACTAACCTAACCCTAACCCTAACCCTAACCCTAACCCTAACCCTAACCCTAACCCTAACCCTAACCCTAACCCTAACCCTACTAACCCTAACCCTAACCCTAACCCTAACCCTAACCCTAACCCTAACCCTAACCCTAACCCTAACCCTAACTAACCCTAACCCTAACCCTAACCCTAACCCTAACCCTAACCCTAACCCTAACCCTAACCCTAACCCTAACCTAACCCTAACCCTAACCCTAACCTAACCCTAACCAAACCTTAACCCTAACCCTAACCCAACCCTAACCCTAACCCAACTATCCCTAAACCTAACCATAACCCTGACCCTAACCCTAACCCTTACCCTAACCCATTTTTATGAAAACATAACCCTAACTCCTCCCTACACCCTAAACTGAATCATTTGAACTTGAGGCCTAAACCGAACCAGTCACACCAAGTTTATAACCTAACCCTAAAATAACCCATTTTTATGAGTATACAACCCTTACCTAGTCCCAGACCCTAAAATTAACCATTTGCACTCGAGGCCTAAACCGAACAGGTCGCACCAAGTTCATAATCAATGCCGGAAAAACCTTAACCCAAAACTAACCCCTAAGCTTAACCAAATTTGGGACCTTTATGAAAATTTAACCATAACCCAGCCCTTGACCCTAAACTGAACCATTTGAACTTGAGGCCTAAACCGAACCAGTCACACCTAGTTTATAATCTAACCCTAAAATAACCTTTTTTTATGAATATACAACCATTACATAGTCCCAGACCCCGAACTTAACCATTTTATCTTGAGGCCCAAACCATACCAGTCACACCAAGTTCATAATCTGTATCTGAAAAACCTTAACCCTAAACTTACCCCTAAGCTTAACCAAATTTGGGATCTTTATGAAAATTGAACCATAATCCAGCCCTTGACCCTAAACTCAACCATTTGAACTTGAAGCCTTTTGCACTTAAAAATATGAACCCAAAACATGAAAACCATATCCCACCATCTGCCCCCCCCAAACCCCCCCCCACCCCCAACACCAGCACCACATACATGTACACACAAAGACACACACATCTCTCCACACACGCTCCTTCATCTCCCTCCCTCTCACCTCTAACTGCTCCATTTCCAAAGAGGGTCAAGGTTATTGACAAGGAACCATGGATAGACAATACGCGCCGGCCCGTGCAAGCCCTTGACATTCCCATTCAACCGGCCAGTCGATTGATGAACCGGGGGGTGTCACTGTAAATTTCCCCAACCTAACCCAGCCAGAGCCTTCGGACTTTCGTACCATACAGTTCCTAGAATGTCAAAAAACCGTCCCTCTCTCTTCTCTTCACCTCCTCCATACCTTCTCTCTTCCCTCCTACCGGAGGGAGAAGAGGCAGGTAAGAGCCCAAACCCTACATCGGGTGGGGTGGATGTTGTCTTACACAGGACTCACCACCTTGGCTCTACCTCCTCGACACCAACCCTTTCAGTCCTCTTCCTGCAATACCTCTTCTCACCTCTCTCACTCTCTGTCCCTCTCTCCCACTCGTTCACCCCCCCTCTTACACACACACTCTCTCTCCCCATCTCGCACACACTCTCTCCACCCCCTCTTTCCAAACCAGGTTTGAACGTAATCCTACTCAGGATGAAGGCTTGTCTAAATTCGCCCTCTACATCGAGGCACCAAGTCTTTCAGTTCTCTCCCTGGGATGCCTTTTTCTCATCCCTCCCCTATACTCTCTATATCACTCTCTCTCTCCCTCTTTCTCCCCTCTCTTTTCTTCACCTCATCCATACCTTCTCTCTTCCCTCCTACCAGAGGGAGAAGAGGCAGGTAAGAGCCCAAACCCTACATCGGGTGGGGTGGATGTTGTCTTACACAGGACTCACCACCTTGGCTCTACCTCCTCGACACCAACCCTTTCAGTCCTCTTCCTGTAATACCTCTTCTCACCTTACTCACTCTCTCTCCCTCTCTTCCACTTGTTCACTCTCCCTCTCTCTCTCTCTCTCTCTCTCTCTCTCTCTCTCTCCCCCTCTCGCACACACTCCCTCCCCCTCAAACCAGGTTTGAACGTTATCCTACCCAGGATGAAGGCTTGTCTAAATTCGCCCTCTACATCGAGGCACCAAGTCTTTCAGTTCTCTCCCTGGGATGCCTTTTTCTCACCCTTCTCCTATACTCTCTATATCACTCTCTCTCTCTCTCTCTCTCTCTTCCATCTTTTTCCCCCTTCTCTCTCTCGCTCCAAACCAGATCTGAACGTAATCCTACCCCGGATGAAGGCTTGTCTAAATTCGCCCTCTACATCGAGGCATCAAGTCTTACAGTTCTTTTCCTGGGATAACTTTCCTCACCTCCCTTGCTCTCTCACTCCTTCTCACTGTACTTTTCTCTCTCTCTCTCTCTCTCTCTCTCTCTCTCTCTCTCTCTCTCCCTCTCTCTCCCTCTCTCTCCCTCTCTCTCTCTCTCTGGCTGATCTCCAATCTATCCACACACATAAACATATCTTTGAATGAAAGACAAAATACCCACACCCCAACTAACCATCCACAACTGTAAACGACATGATCATCCCACCCCTTGACAGCTGTCAAAACATGAGAACCTCATGGAATCAACCGACAGACTGACAGTCATCAGATCCAAGATGGCCGACAAGATGGCCGACAAGACTCCCCTCAACAGAGGATTCTTAACTTAGGACATTAAGATACCCAAAACAAGAAAAGGAAAAAACAGCTGTTAACTCCCGTACTAAATAACAACACTTTAAACACACAAAGAAGCGAAAAACACATAAAACAGTAAACATGAAACTCTAGACCAATCAAAACACTTTCCCTCCTGTCCCTCACAAACGACCCACACACCAGGAGTCAGGGGAGCAGCCACACCAGTGGGATGGGAGCCAAGACCCAGTCACAGCAGATCACTCCAGCTCCAGGGTCATCCTGTTGAGCTCCCTCTGTTTAAAACAAATACTAAATGAGCCTTGCTCATTGTTGAAAAATAACTCAATCAATTTTTTAGTAAAAATGCTTTTTTGTTTCAAGATTAGAAAGATAAACACAAAGGGGACCCTTCCTACTATATAAATCATCCATTAACACTTCTCAGCCACTCAAAACACAACCAAAAAGATGTAAATGTAACACCCTGAAAAACAAATCTAAAATAAAACCCAGGAAAAACATCCCAAACGGCCACCACAAAAACCAAGAAGGTCCCCACAGAACAACAACAGGACAGATCCCTCTTCCTTGACAGCTGCCAAAACATGAGAACCATAGAGAATCAACCGATCCTCCTGACTAGATTGAACTTAAAAACATATAAAAGATGAATAAAGAAAAGAGAAAAACACAAACTGACCAAGATCAAAACTCAGACAAACCTTACAAACACCCTAAAAACACAAAAAATGGACATAACTCCAAAATTACTTGACTGGAGATCTCCAGCCAATCAGAGGGCTGGAACCCGACACACCCACCACACCCAAAGAGAGCAACCATGAGTCAGGGAGACAGCACAGGCACAGACCCAGGTAGCAAAATTCAACCCAAAACATCAATCCCAGGACATCACACCAGTGGAGGCTTTTCAGAAGACAGGTAAACCACACCACTACACTCAAAATACACATTTCCATCTTCATGAGGTGAGCGGTGTATGGACCCATGAAGTTTGGACAGGAACTTGCTCAGAGCGCTCTGGGGCTGTGCGGTGTATGGAGCACAGAGCGTATCCTGACAAGTCTCCCAACGAGACGGGCAGGACCCAGAGCCTTCAGTCCTGATCGACTTGACCATGGATACCTTGCGGTGCTAACGATTGGTCAATGTGGGTCAGGCGGTACGTAAGCGGCCCTCCTGTGTTCCGATTCTAGGACAGCACTGCAGGAAGGGTGGCCCAGGGTTTCAGGGCCTTAAACGTAACCCAGTCTTCTATGAGGAATAGCCTCACCCACACACCAGTCCATACTGCACCACACACGCTTCAATTTGAAAATCCACTCAACAAAAATTGGACTCCTTCAAATTGCCACCTTCCTCCAAAACATCACATCCCCTGATCCAGGCGAGGGATCAGGCCGTGGATGCAACAGGACCCTAGGGAGCCTCTACAAAAAACAGTATTTACAGTTTTTAACTCAGCACATCAGAGATTTTCCTCCAAACACCCCCTCCCCACAATTTTTTTTAATTCAGAACATTTTTTCTGTCATTTAACAATTATAGACATTTATTTAAGACTTACCCTAAATAACCCTAACCCTAACCCAATTTTATGGAAAAATGTTTTCCTCAACTCTAAAATTTTCTACAAACTCTTAAAAATATTTGTCAAAAAGACTTCACAAAAAATTACCAAATTGGCTACAGAACACACACGGGTCCTGATCAAACCCGTGGGGCCTTCCTTGAGAGAGGGTGTCTAGTGATAAAGGGCCGAAACATCCGATGACCTCAAGGTGCACTACTGAGGACGTGTTCTGAAATTTAGTCCTAAAAACAATCCAGCGCTGGACCAATGTAAAAACATAAATCATAAATTAATATATTCCTTACTATAAAATATTCTGTTCAAACAATTTTACTATCTTACCAAAAACATTTTTAAGCTTTACTCCACTTATTCTCCTTTATCATTTACTTATTTTGACACCTTCACATATATTTATTTATATCAATTTTAATTTACATCTCAAGCCCTAGACCCTTAAGTCTAATACCTAATCTCCACCGGGCCCTGGGGACCCCACCCCCCTGTCAGTACTTTGCTCTCCACTAGGCCCTAGGGACCCGATCCTCCTGTCGGTGCCTTGCTCTCCACCAAGCCCCGGGGACCTGACACTCATACCTGTGCCTTGCCCTCCACTGGGCCCCCGCAAACCCATACTTAAGCCCCCCCTCCGCCCTAACCCTAAACTTGACCTGACCCTAACCCTAAACCTAACCTTTACCCTAACCCTAACCATAACCCTGACCCTGACCCTAACCCCAACCCTGACCCTAACCCCTAACCCCAGACCTAACCCTAACCCAACTATCCCTAAACCTAACCATAACCCTGACCCTGACCCTTACCCTAACCCTAACCCTAACCCTTATCCTGACCCTAACCCTAAACCTAACCCTAACGCTTAGCCTAACCCTGACCCTGAACCTAACCCTAACCCTTATCCTGACCCTTATCCTGACCCTAACCCTAACCCCAACCCTGACCCTAACCCTAACCCCAGACCTAACCCTAACCCAACTATCCCTAAACCTAACCATAACCCTGACCCTGACCCTTACCCTAACCCTAACCCTAACCCTTATCCTGACCCTAACCCTAAACCTAACCCTAACGCTTAGCCTAACCCTGACCCTGAACCTAACCCTAACCCTTATCCTGACCCTTATCCTGACCCTAACCCTAAACCTAACCCTGACCCTAACCCTAACCCTAACTAACCTAACCCTAACCCTAACCCTAACCTAACCCTAACCAAACCTTAACCCTAACCCTAACCCAACCCTAACCCTAACCCAACTATCCCTAAACCTAACCATAACCCTGACCCTAACCCTAACCCTTACCCTAACCCATTTTTATGAAAACATAACCCTAACTCCTCCCTACACCCTAAACTGAATCATTTGAACTTGAGGCCTAAACCGAACCAGTCACACCAAGTTTATAACCTAACCCTAAAATAACCCATTTTTATGAGTATACAACCCTTACCTAGTCCCAGACCCTAAAATTAACCATTTGCACTCGAGGCCTAAACCGAACAGGTCGCACCAAGTTCATAATCAATGCCGGAAAAACCTTAACCCAAAACTAACCCCTAAGCTTAACCAAATTTGGGACCTTTATGAAAATTTAACCATAACCCAGCCCTTGACCCTAAACTGAACCATTTGAACTTGAGGCCTAAACCGAACCAGTCACACCTAGTTTATAATCTAACCCTAAAATAACCTTTTTTTATGAATATACAACCATTACATAGTCCCAGACCCCGAACTTAACCATTTTATCTTGAGGCCCAAACCATACCAGTCACACCAAGTTCATAATCTGTATCTGAAAAACCTTAACCCTAAACTTACCCCTAAGCTTAACCAAATTTGGGATCTTTATGAAAATTGAACCATAATCCAGCCCTTGACCCTAAACTCAACCATTTGAACTTGAAGCCTTTTGCACTTAAAAATATGAACCCAAAACATGAAAACCATATCCCACCATCTGCCCCCCCCAAACCCCCCCCCACCCCCAACACCAGCACCACATACATGTACACACAAAGACACACACATCTCTCCACACACGCTCCTTCATCTCCCTCCCTCTCACCTCTAACTGCTCCATTTCCAAAGAGGGTCAAGGTTATTGACAAGGAACCATGGATAGACAATACGCGCCGGCCCGTGCAAGCCCTTGACATTCCCATTCAACCGGCCAGTCGATTGATGAACCGGGGGGTGTCACTGTAAATTTCCCCAACCTAACCCAGCCAGAGCCTTCGGACTTTCGTACCATACAGTTCCTAGAATGTCAAAAAACCGTCCCTCTCTCTTCTCTTCACCTCCTCCATACCTTCTCTCTTCCCTCCTACCGGAGGGAGAAGAGGCAGGTAAGAGCCCAAACCCTACATCGGGTGGGGTGGATGTTGTCTTACACAGGACTCACCACCTTGGCTCTACCTCCTCGACACCAACCCTTTCAGTCCTCTTCCTGCAATACCTCTTCTCACCTCTCTCACTCTCTGTCCCTCTCTCCCACTCGTTCACCCCCCCTCTTACACACACACTCTCTCTCCCCATCTCGCACACACTCTCTCCACCCCCTCTTTCCAAACCAGGTTTGAACGTAATCCTACTCAGGATGAAGGCTTGTCTAAATTCGCCCTCTACATCGAGGCACCAAGTCTTTCAGTTCTCTCCCTGGGATGCCTTTTTCTCATCCCTCCCCTATACTCTCTATATCACTCTCTCTCTCCCTCTTTCTCCCCTCTCTTTTCTTCACCTCATCCATACCTTCTCTCTTCCCTCCTACCAGAGGGAGAAGAGGCAGGTAAGAGCCCAAACCCTACATCGGGTGGGGTGGATGTTGTCTTACACAGGACTCACCACCTTGGCTCTACCTCCTCGACACCAACCCTTTCAGTCCTCTTCCTGTAATACCTCTTCTCACCTTACTCACTCTCTCTCCCTCTCTTCCACTTGTTCACTCTCCCTCTCTCTCTCTCTCTCTCTCTCTCTCTCTCTCTCTCCCCCTCTCGCACACACTCCCTCCCCCTCAAACCAGGTTTGAACGTTATCCTACCCAGGATGAAGGCTTGTCTAAATTCGCCCTCTACATCGAGGCACCAAGTCTTTCAGTTCTCTCCCTGGGATGCCTTTTTCTCACCCTTCTCCTATACTCTCTATATCACTCTCTCTCTCTCTCTCTCTCTCTTCCATCTTTTTCCCCCTTCTCTCTCTCGCTCCAAACCAGATCTGAACGTAATCCTACCCCGGATGAAGGCTTGTCTAAATTCGCCCTCTACATCGAGGCATCAAGTCTTACAGTTCTTTTCCTGGGATAACTTTCCTCACCTCCCTTGCTCTCTCACTCCTTCTCACTGTACTTTTCTCTCTCTCTCTCTCTCTCTCTCTCTCTCTCTCTCTCTCTCTCCCTCTCTCTCCCTCTCTCTCCCTCTCTCTCTCTCTCTGGCTGATCTCCAATCTATCCACACACATAAACATATCTTTGAATGAAAGACAAAATACCCACACCCCAACTAACCATCCACAACTGTAAACGACATGATCATCCCACCCCTTGACAGCTGTCAAAACATGAGAACCTCATGGAATCAACCGACAGACTGACAGTCATCAGATCCAAGATGGCCGACAAGATGGCCGACAAGACTCCCCTCAACAGAGGATTCTTAACTTAGGACATTAAGATACCCAAAACAAGAAAAGGAAAAAACAGCTGTTAACTCCCGTACTAAATAACAACACTTTAAACACACAAAGAAGCGAAAAACACATAAAACAGTAAACATGAAACTCTAGACCAATCAAAACACTTTCCCTCCTGTCCCTCACAAACGACCCACACACCAGGAGTCAGGGGAGCAGCCACACCAGTGGGATGGGAGCCAAGACCCAGTCACAGCAGATCACTCCAGCTCCAGGGTCATCCTGTTGAGCTCCCTCTGTTTAAAACAAATACTAAATGAGCCTTGCTCATTGTTGAAAAATAACTCAATCAATTTTTTAGTAAAAATGCTTTTTTGTTTCAAGATTAGAAAGATAAACACAAAGGGGACCCTTCCTACTATATAAATCATCCATTAACACTTCTCAGCCACTCAAAACACAACCAAAAAGATGTAAATGTAACACCCTGAAAAACAAATCTAAAATAAAACCCAGGAAAAACATCCCAAACGGCCACCACAAAAACCAAGAAGGTCCCCACAGAACAACAACAGGACAGATCCCTCTTCCTTGACAGCTGCCAAAACATGAGAACCATAGAGAATCAACCGATCCTCCTGACTAGATTGAACTTAAAAACATATAAAAGATGAATAAAGAAAAGAGAAAAACACAAACTGACCAAGATCAAAACTCAGACAAACCTTACAAACACCCTAAAAACACAAAAAATGGACATAACTCCAAAATTACTTGACTGGAGATCTCCAGCCAATCAGAGGGCTGGAACCCGACACACCCACCACACCCAAAGAGAGCAACCATGAGTCAGGGAGACAGCACAGGCACAGACCCAGGTAGCAAAATTCAACCCAAAACATCAATCCCAGGACATCACACCAGTGGAGGCTTTTCAGAAGACAGGTAAACCACACCACTACACTCAAAATACACATTTCCATCTTCATGAGGTGAGCGGTGTATGGACCCATGAAGTTTGGACAGGAACTTGCTCAGAGCGCTCTGGGGCTGTGCGGTGTATGGAGCACAGAGCGTATCCTGACAAGTCTCCCAACGAGACGGGCAGGACCCAGAGCCTTCAGTCCTGATCGACTTGACCATGGATACCTTGCGGTGCTAACGATTGGTCAATGTGGGTCAGGCGGTACGTAAGCGGCCCTCCTGTGTTCCGATTCTAGGACAGCACTGCAGGAAGGGTGGCCCAGGGTTTCAGGGCCTTAAACGTAACCCAGTCTTCTATGAGGAATAGCCTCACCCACACACCAGTCCATACTGCACCACACACGCTTCAATTTGAAAATCCACTCAACAAAAATTGGACTCCTTCAAATTGCCACCTTCCTCCAAAACATCACATCCCCTGATCCAGGCGAGGGATCAGGCCGTGGATGCAACAGGACCCTAGGGAGCCTCTACAAAAAACAGTATTTACAGTTTTTAACTCAGCACATCAGAGATTTTCCTCCAAACACCCCCTCCCCACAATTTTTTTTAATTCAGAACATTTTTTCTGTCATTTAACAATTATAGACATTTATTTAAGACTTACCCTAAATAACCCTAACCCTAACCCAATTTTATGGAAAAATGTTTTCCTCAACTCTAAAATTTTCTACAAACTCTTAAAAATATTTGTCAAAAAGACTTCACAAAAAATTACCAAATTGGCTACAGAACACACACGGGTCCTGATCAAACCCGTGGGGCCTTCCTTGAGAGAGGGTGTCTAGTGATAAAGGGCCGAAACATCCGATGACCTCAAGGTGCACTACTGAGGACGTGTTCTGAAATTTAGTCCTAAAAACAATCCAGCGCTGGACCAATGTAAAAACATAAATCATAAATTAATATATTCCTTACTATAAAATATTCTGTTCAAACAATTTTACTATCTTACCAAAAACATTTTTAAGCTTTACTCCACTTATTCTCCTTTATCATTTACTTATTTTGACACCTTCACATATATTTATTTATATCAATTTTAATTTACATCTCAAGCCCTAGACCCTTAAGTCTAATACCTAATCTCCACCGGGCCCTGGGGACCCCACCCCCCTGTCAGTACTTTGCTCTCCACTAGGCCCTAGGGACCCGATCCTCCTGTCGGTGCCTTGCTCTCCACCAAGCCCCGGGGACCTGACACTCATACCTGTGCCTTGCCCTCCACTGGGCCCCCGCGAGCCCATACTTAAGCCCCCCCTCCGCCCTAACCCTAAACTTGACCCTGACCCTAACCCTAAACCTAACCTTTACCCTAACCCTAACCATAACCCTGACCCTGACCCTAACCCCAACCCTGACCCTAACCCTAACCCCAGACCTAACCCTAACCCAACTATCCCTAAACCTAACCATAACCCTGACCCTGACCCTTACCCTAACCCTAACCCTAACCCTTATCCTGACCCTAACCCTAAACCTAACCCTAACGCTTAGCCTAACCCTGACCCTGAACCTAACCCTAACCCTTATCCTGACCCTTATCCTGACCCTAACCCTAACCCCAACCCTGACCCTAACCCTAACCCCAGACCTAACCCTAACCCAACTATCCCTAAACCTAACCATAACCCTGACCCTGACCCTTACCCTAACCCTAACCCTAACCCTTATCCTGACCCTAACCCTAAACCTAACCCTAACGCTTAGCCTAACCCTGACCCTGAACCTAACCCTAACCCTTATCCTGACCCTTATCCTGACCCTAACCCTAAACCTAACCCTGACCCTAACCCTAACCCTAACTAACCTAACCCTAACCCTAACCCTAACCTAACCCTAACCAAACCTTAACCCTAACCCTAACCCAACCCTAACCCTAACCCAACTATCCCTAAACCTAACCATAACCCTGACCCTAACCCTAACCCTTACCCTAACCCATTTTTATGAAAACATAACCCTAACTCCTCCCTACACCCTAAACTGAATCATTTGAACTTGAGGCCTAAACCGAACCAGTCACACCAAGTTTATAACCTAACCCTAAAATAACCCATTTTTATGAGTATACAACCCTTACCTAGTCCCAGACCCTAAAATTAACCATTTGCACTCGAGGCCTAAACCGAACAGGTCGCACCAAGTTCATAATCAATGCCGGAAAAACCTTAACCCAAAACTAACCCCTAAGCTTAACCAAATTTGGGACCTTTATGAAAATTTAACCATAACCCAGCCCTTGACCCTAAACTGAACCATTTGAACTTGAGGCCTAAACCGAACCAGTCACACCTAGTTTATAATCTAACCCTAAAATAACCTTTTTTTATGAATATACAACCATTACATAGTCCCAGACCCCGAACTTAACCATTTTATCTTGAGGCCCAAACCATACCAGTCACACCAAGTTCATAATCTGTATCTGAAAAACCTTAACCCTAAACTTACCCCTAAGCTTAACCAAATTTGGGATCTTTATGAAAATTGAACCATAATCCAGCCCTTGACCCTAAACTCAACCATTTGAACTTGAAGCCTTTTGCACTTAAAAATATGAACCCAAAACATGAAAACCATATCCCACCATCTGCCCCCCCCAAACCCCCCCCCACCCCCAACACCAGCACCACATACATGTACACACAAAGACACACACATCTCTCCACACACGCTCCTTCATCTCCCTCCCTCTCACCTCTAACTGCTCCATTTCCAAAGAGGGTCAAGGTTATTGACAAGGAACCATGGATAGACAATACGCGCCGGCCCGTGCAAGCCCTTGACATTCCCATTCAACCGGCCAGTCGATTGATGAACCGGGGGGTGTCACTGTAAATTTCCCCAACCTAACCCAGCCAGAGCCTTCGGACTTTCGTACCATACAGTTCCTAGAATGTCAAAAAACCGTCCCTCTCTCTTCTCTTCACCTCCTCCATACCTTCTCTCTTCCCTCCTACCGGAGGGAGAAGAGGCAGGTAAGAGCCCAAACCCTACATCGGGTGGGGTGGATGTTGTCTTACACAGGACTCACCACCTTGGCTCTACCTCCTCGACACCAACCCTTTCAGTCCTCTTCCTGCAATACCTCTTCTCACCTCTCTCACTCTCTGTCCCTCTCTCCCACTCGTTCACCCCCCCTCTTACACACACACTCTCTCTCCCCATCTCGCACACACTCTCTCCACCCCCTCTTTCCAAACCAGGTTTGAACGTAATCCTACTCAGGATGAAGGCTTGTCTAAATTCGCCCTCTACATCGAGGCACCAAGTCTTTCAGTTCTCTCCCTGGGATGCCTTTTTCTCATCCCTCCCCTATACTCTCTATATCACTCTCTCTCTCCCTCTTTCTCCCCTCTCTTTTCTTCACCTCATCCATACCTTCTCTCTTCCCTCCTACCAGAGGGAGAAGAGGCAGGTAAGAGCCCAAACCCTACATCGGGTGGGGTGGATGTTGTCTTACACAGGACTCACCACCTTGGCTCTACCTCCTCGACACCAACCCTTTCAGTCCTCTTCCTGTAATACCTCTTCTCACCTTACTCACTCTCTCTCCCTCTCTTCCACTTGTTCACTCTCCCTCTCTCTCTCTCTCTCTCTCTCTCTCTCTCTCTCTCCCCCTCTCGCACACACTCCCTCCCCCTCAAACCAGGTTTGAACGTTATCCTACCCAGGATGAAGGCTTGTCTAAATTCGCCCTCTACATCGAGGCACCAAGTCTTTCAGTTCTCTCCCTGGGATGCCTTTTTCTCACCCTTCTCCTATACTCTCTATATCACTCTCTCTCTCTCTCTCTCTCTCTTCCATCTTTTTCCCCCTTCTCTCTCTCGCTCCAAACCAGATCTGAACGTAATCCTACCCCGGATGAAGGCTTGTCTAAATTCGCCCTCTACATCGAGGCATCAAGTCTTACAGTTCTTTTCCTGGGATAACTTTCCTCACCTCCCTTGCTCTCTCACTCCTTCTCACTGTACTTTTCTCTCTCTCTCTCTCTCTCTCTCTCTCTCTCTCTCTCTCTCTCCCTCTCTCTCCCTCTCTCTCCCTCTCTCTCTCTCTCTGGCTGATCTCCAATCTATCCACACACATAAACATATCTTTGAATGAAAGACAAAATACCCACACCCCAACTAACCATCCACAACTGTAAACGACATGATCATCCCACCCCTTGACAGCTGTCAAAACATGAGAACCTCATGGAATCAACCGACAGACTGACAGTCATCAGATCCAAGATGGCCGACAAGATGGCCGACAAGACTCCCCTCAACAGAGGATTCTTAACTTAGGACATTAAGATACCCAAAACAAGAAAAGGAAAAAACAGCTGTTAACTCCCGTACTAAATAACAACACTTTAAACACACAAAGAAGCGAAAAACACATAAAACAGTAAACATGAAACTCTAGACCAATCAAAACACTTTCCCTCCTGTCCCTCACAAACGACCCACACACCAGGAGTCAGGGGAGCAGCCACACCAGTGGGATGGGAGCCAAGACCCAGTCACAGCAGATCACTCCAGCTCCAGGGTCATCCTGTTGAGCTCCCTCTGTTTAAAACAAATACTAAATGAGCCTTGCTCATTGTTGAAAAATAACTCAATCAATTTTTTAGTAAAAATGCTTTTTTGTTTCAAGATTAGAAAGATAAACACAAAGGGGACCCTTCCTACTATATAAATCATCCATTAACACTTCTCAGCCACTCAAAACACAACCAAAAAGATGTAAATGTAACACCCTGAAAAACAAATCTAAAATAAAACCCAGGAAAAACATCCCAAACGGCCACCACAAAAACCAAGAAGGTCCCCACAGAACAACAACAGGACAGATCCCTCTTCCTTGACAGCTGCCAAAACATGAGAACCATAGAGAATCAACCGATCCTCCTGACTAGATTGAACTTAAAAACATATAAAAGATGAATAAAGAAAAGAGAAAAACACAAACTGACCAAGATCAAAACTCAGACAAACCTTACAAACACCCTAAAAACACAAAAAATGGACATAACTCCAAAATTACTTGACTGGAGATCTCCAGCCAATCAGAGGGCTGGAACCCGACACACCCACCACACCCAAAGAGAGCAACCATGAGTCAGGGAGACAGCACAGGCACAGACCCAGGTAGCAAAATTCAACCCAAAACATCAATCCCAGGACATCACACCAGTGGAGGCTTTTCAGAAGACAGGTAAACCACACCACTACACTCAAAATACACATTTCCATCTTCATGAGGTGAGCGGTGTATGGACCCATGAAGTTTGGACAGGAACTTGCTCAGAGCGCTCTGGGGCTGTGCGGTGTATGGAGCACAGAGCGTATCCTGACAAGTCTCCCAACGAGACGGGCAGGACCCAGAGCCTTCAGTCCTGATCGACTTGACCATGGATACCTTGCGGTGCTAACGATTGGTCAATGTGGGTCAGGCGGTACGTAAGCGGCCCTCCTGTGTTCCGATTCTAGGACAGCACTGCAGGAAGGGTGGCCCAGGGTTTCAGGGCCTTAAACGTAACCCAGTCTTCTATGAGGAATAGCCTCACCCACACACCAGTCCATACTGCACCACACACGCTTCAATTTGAAAATCCACTCAACAAAAATTGGACTCCTTCAAATTGCCACCTTCCTCCAAAACATCACATCCCCTGATCCAGGCGAGGGATCAGGCCGTGGATGCAACAGGACCCTAGGGAGCCTCTACAAAAAACAGTATTTACAGTTTTTAACTCAGCACATCAGAGATTTTCCTCCAAACACCCCCTCCCCACAATTTTTTTTAATTCAGAACATTTTTTCTGTCATTTAACAATTATAGACATTTATTTAAGACTTACCCTAAATAACCCTAACCCTAACCCAATTTTATGGAAAAATGTTTTCCTCAACTCTAAAATTTTCTACAAACTCTTAAAAATATTTGTCAAAAAGACTTCACAAAAAATTACCAAATTGGCTACAGAACACACACGGGTCCTGATCAAACCCGTGGGGCCTTCCTTGAGAGAGGGTGTCTAGTGATAAAGGGCCGAAACATCCGATGACCTCAAGGTGCACTACTGAGGACGTGTTCTGAAATTTAGTCCTAAAAACAATCCAGCGCTGGACCAATGTAAAAACATAAATCATAAATTAATATATTCCTTACTATAAAATATTCTGTTCAAACAATTTTACTATCTTACCAAAAACATTTTTAAGCTTTACTCCACTTATTCTCCTTTATCATTTACTTATTTTGACACCTTCACATATATTTATTTATATCAATTTTAATTTACATCTCAAGCCCTAGACCCTTAAGTCTAATACCTAATCTCCACCGGGCCCTGGGGACCCCACCCCCCTGTCAGTACTTTGCTCTCCACTAGGCCCTAGGGACCCGATCCTCCTGTCGGTGCCTTGCTCTCCACCAAGCCCCGGGGACCTGACACTCATACCTGTGCCTTGCCCTCCACTGGGCCCCCGCGAGCCCATACTTAAGCCCCCCCTCCGCCCTAACCCTAAACTTGACCCTGACCCTAACCCTAAACCTAACCTTTACCCTAACCCTAACCATAACCCTGACCCTGACCCTAACCCCAACCCTGACCCTAACCCTAACCCCAGACCTAACCCTAACCCAACTATCCCTAAACCTAACCATAACCCTGACCCTGACCCTTACCCTAACCCTAACCCTAACCCTTATCCTGACCCTAACCCTAAACCTAACCCTAACGCTTAGCCTAACCCTGACCCTGAACCTAACCCTAACCCTTATCCTGACCCTTATCCTGACCCTAACCCTAACCCCAACCCTGACCCTAACCCTAACCCCAGACCTAACCCTAACCCAACTATCCCTAAACCTAACCATAACCCTGACCCTGACCCTTACCCTAACCCTAACCCTAACCCTTATCCTGACCCTAACCCTAAACCTAACCCTAACGCTTAGCCTAACCCTGACCCTGAACCTAACCCTAACCCTTATCCTGACCCTTATCCTGACCCTAACCCTAAACCTAACCCTGACCCTAACCCTAACCCTAACTAACCTAACCCTAACCCTAACCCTAACCTAACCCTAACCAAACCTTAACCCTAACCCTAACCCAACCCTAACCCTAACCCAACTATCCCTAAACCTAACCATAACCCTGACCCTAACCCTAACCCTTACCCTAACCCATTTTTATGAAAACATAACCCTAACTCCTCCCTACACCCTAAACTGAATCATTTGAACTTGAGGCCTAAACCGAACCAGTCACACCAAGTTTATAACCTAACCCTAAAATAACCCATTTTTATGAGTATACAACCCTTACCTAGTCCCAGACCCTAAAATTAACCATTTGCACTCGAGGCCTAAACCGAACAGGTCGCACCAAGTTCATAATCAATGCCGGAAAAACCTTAACCCAAAACTAACCCCTAAGCTTAACCAAATTTGGGACCTTTATGAAAATTTAACCATAACCCAGCCCTTGACCCTAAACTGAACCATTTGAACTTGAGGCCTAAACCGAACCAGTCACACCTAGTTTATAATCTAACCCTAAAATAACCTTTTTTTATGAATATACAACCATTACATAGTCCCAGACCCCGAACTTAACCATTTTATCTTGAGGCCCAAACCATACCAGTCACACCAAGTTCATAATCTGTATCTGAAAAACCTTAACCCTAAACTTACCCCTAAGCTTAACCAAATTTGGGATCTTTATGAAAATTGAACCATAATCCAGCCCTTGACCCTAAACTCAACCATTTGAACTTGAAGCCTTTTGCACTTAAAAATATGAACCCAAAACATGAAAACCATATCCCACCATCTGCCCCCCCCAAACCCCCCCCCACCCCCAACACCAGCACCACATACATGTACACACAAAGACACACACATCTCTCCACACACGCTCCTTCATCTCCCTCCCTCTCACCTCTAACTGCTCCATTTCCAAAGAGGGTCAAGGTTATTGACAAGGAACCATGGATAGACAATACGCGCCGGCCCGTGCAAGCCCTTGACATTCCCATTCAACCGGCCAGTCGATTGATGAACCGGGGGGTGTCACTGTAAATTTCCCCAACCTAACCCAGCCAGAGCCTTCGGACTTTCGTACCATACAGTTCCTAGAATGTCAAAAAACCGTCCCTCTCTCTTCTCTTCACCTCCTCCATACCTTCTCTCTTCCCTCCTACCGGAGGGAGAAGAGGCAGGTAAGAGCCCAAACCCTACATCGGGTGGGGTGGATGTTGTCTTACACAGGACTCACCACCTTGGCTCTACCTCCTCGACACCAACCCTTTCAGTCCTCTTCCTGCAATACCTCTTCTCACCTCTCTCACTCTCTGTCCCTCTCTCCCACTCGTTCACCCCCCCTCTTACACACACACTCTCTCTCCCCATCTCGCACACACTCTCTCCACCCCCTCTTTCCAAACCAGGTTTGAACGTAATCCTACTCAGGATGAAGGCTTGTCTAAATTCGCCCTCTACATCGAGGCACCAAGTCTTTCAGTTCTCTCCCTGGGATGCCTTTTTCTCATCCCTCCCCTATACTCTCTATATCACTCTCTCTCTCCCTCTTTCTCCCCTCTCTTTTCTTCACCTCATCCATACCTTCTCTCTTCCCTCCTACCAGAGGGAGAAGAGGCAGGTAAGAGCCCAAACCCTACATCGGGTGGGGTGGATGTTGTCTTACACAGGACTCACCACCTTGGCTCTACCTCCTCGACACCAACCCTTTCAGTCCTCTTCCTGTAATACCTCTTCTCACCTTACTCACTCTCTCTCCCTCTCTTCCACTTGTTCACTCTCCCTCTCTCTCTCTCTCTCTCTCTCTCTCTCTCTCTCTCCCCCTCTCGCACACACTCCCTCCCCCTCAAACCAGGTTTGAACGTTATCCTACCCAGGATGAAGGCTTGTCTAAATTCGCCCTCTACATCGAGGCACCAAGTCTTTCAGTTCTCTCCCTGGGATGCCTTTTTCTCACCCTTCTCCTATACTCTCTATATCACTCTCTCTCTCTCTCTCTCTCTCTTCCATCTTTTTCCCCCTTCTCTCTCTCGCTCCAAACCAGATCTGAACGTAATCCTACCCCGGATGAAGGCTTGTCTAAATTCGCCCTCTACATCGAGGCATCAAGTCTTACAGTTCTTTTCCTGGGATAACTTTCCTCACCTCCCTTGCTCTCTCACTCCTTCTCACTGTACTTTTCTCTCTCTCTCTCTCTCTCTCTCTCTCTCTCTCTCTCTCTCTCTCCCTCTCTCTCCCTCTCTCTCCCTCTCTCTCTCTCTCTGGCTGATCTCCAATCTATCCACACACATAAACATATCTTTGAATGAAAGACAAAATACCCACACCCCAACTAACCATCCACAACTGTAAACGACATGATCATCCCACCCCTTGACAGCTGTCAAAACATGAGAACCTCATGGAATCAACCGACAGACTGACAGTCATCAGATCCAAGATGGCCGACAAGATGGCCGACAAGACTCCCCTCAACAGAGGATTCTTAACTTAGGACATTAAGATACCCAAAACAAGAAAAGGAAAAAACAGCTGTTAACTCCCGTACTAAATAACAACACTTTAAACACACAAAGAAGCGAAAAACACATAAAACAGTAAACATGAAACTCTAGACCAATCAAAACACTTTCCCTCCTGTCCCTCACAAACGACCCACACACCAGGAGTCAGGGGAGCAGCCACACCAGTGGGATGGGAGCCAAGACCCAGTCACAGCAGATCACTCCAGCTCCAGGGTCATCCTGTTGAGCTCCCTCTGTTTAAAACAAATACTAAATGAGCCTTGCTCATTGTTGAAAAATAACTCAATCAATTTTTTAGTAAAAATGCTTTTTTGTTTCAAGATTAGAAAGATAAACACAAAGGGGACCCTTCCTACTATATAAATCATCCATTAACACTTCTCAGCCACTCAAAACACAACCAAAAAGATGTAAATGTAACACCCTGAAAAACAAATCTAAAATAAAACCCAGGAAAAACATCCCAAACGGCCACCACAAAAACCAAGAAGGTCCCCACAGAACAACAACAGGACAGATCCCTCTTCCTTGACAGCTGCCAAAACATGAGAACCATAGAGAATCAACCGATCCTCCTGACTAGATTGAACTTAAAAACATATAAAAGATGAATAAAGAAAAGAGAAAAACACAAACTGACCAAGATCAAAACTCAGACAAACCTTACAAACACCCTAAAAACACAAAAAATGGACATAACTCCAAAATTACTTGACTGGAGATCTCCAGCCAATCAGAGGGCTGGAACCCGACACACCCACCACACCCAAAGAGAGCAACCATGAGTCAGGGAGACAGCACAGGCACAGACCCAGGTAGCAAAATTCAACCCAAAACATCAATCCCAGGACATCACACCAGTGGAGGCTTTTCAGAAGACAGGTAAACCACACCACTACACTCAAAATACACATTTCCATCTTCATGAGGTGAGCGGTGTATGGACCCATGAAGTTTGGACAGGAACTTGCTCAGAGCGCTCTGGGGCTGTGCGGTGTATGGAGCACAGAGCGTATCCTGACAAGTCTCCCAACGAGACGGGCAGGACCCAGAGCCTTCAGTCCTGATCGACTTGACCATGGATACCTTGCGGTGCTAACGATTGGTCAATGTGGGTCAGGCGGTACGTAAGCGGCCCTCCTGTGTTCCGATTCTAGGACAGCACTGCAGGAAGGGTGGCCCAGGGTTTCAGGGCCTTAAACGTAACCCAGTCTTCTATGAGGAATAGCCTCACCCACACACCAGTCCATACTGCACCACACACGCTTCAATTTGAAAATCCACTCAACAAAAATTGGACTCCTTCAAATTGCCACCTTCCTCCAAAACATCACATCCCCTGATCCAGGCGAGGGATCAGGCCGTGGATGCAACAGGACCCTAGGGAGCCTCTACAAAAAACAGTATTTACAGTTTTTAACTCAGCACATCAGAGATTTTCCTCCAAACACCCCCTCCCCACAATTTTTTTTAATTCAGAACATTTTTTCTGTCATTTAACAATTATAGACATTTATTTAAGACTTACCCTAAATAACCCTAACCCTAACCCAATTTTATGGAAAAATGTTTTCCTCAACTCTAAAATTTTCTACAAACTCTTAAAAATATTTGTCAAAAAGACTTCACAAAAAATTACCAAATTGGCTACAGAACACACACGGGTCCTGATCAAACCCGTGGGGCCTTCCTTGAGAGAGGGTGTCTAGTGATAAAGGGCCGAAACATCCGATGACCTCAAGGTGCACTACTGAGGACGTGTTCTGAAATTTAGTCCTAAAAACAATCCAGCGCTGGACCAATGTAAAAACATAAATCATAAATTAATATATTCCTTACTATAAAATATTCTGTTCAAACAATTTTACTATCTTACCAAAAACATTTTTAAGCTTTACTCCACTTATTCTCCTTTATCATTTACTTATTTTGACACCTTCACATATATTTATTTATATCAATTTTAATTTACATCTCAAGCCCTAGACCCTTAAGTCTAATACCTAATCTCCACCGGGCCCTGGGGACCCCACCCCCCTGTCAGTACTTTGCTCTCCACTAGGCCCTAGGGACCCGATCCTCCTGTCGGTGCCTTGCTCTCCACCAAGCCCCGGGGACCTGACACTCATACCTGTGCCTTGCCCTCCACTGGGCCCCCGCGAGCCCATACTTAAGCCCCCCCTCCGCCCTAACCCTAAACTTGACCCTGACCCTAACCCTAAACCTAACCTTTACCCTAACCCTAACCATAACCCTGACCCTGACCCTAACCCCAACCCTGACCCTAACCCTAACCCCAGACCTAACCCTAACCCAACTATCCCTAAACCTAACCATAACCCTGACCCTGACCCTTACCCTAACCCTAACCCTAACCCTTATCCTGACCCTAACCCTAAACCTAACCCTAACGCTTAGCCTAACCCTGACCCTGAACCTAACCCTAACCCTTATCCTGACCCTTATCCTGACCCTAACCCTAACCCCAACCCTGACCCTAACCCTAACCCCAGACCTAACCCTAACCCAACTATCCCTAAACCTAACCATAACCCTGACCCTGACCCTTACCCTAACCCTAACCCTAACCCTTATCCTGACCCTAACCCTAAACCTAACCCTAACGCTTAGCCTAACCCTGACCCTGAACCTAACCCTAACCCTTATCCTGACCCTTATCCTGACCCTAACCCTAAACCTAACCCTGACCCTAACCCTAACCCTAACTAACCTAACCCTAACCCTAACCCTAACCTAACCCTAACCAAACCTTAACCCTAACCCTAACCCAACCCTAACCCTAACCCAACTATCCCTAAACCTAACCATAACCCTGACCCTAACCCTAACCCTTACCCTAACCCATTTTTATGAAAACATAACCCTAACTCCTCCCTACACCCTAAACTGAATCATTTGAACTTGAGGCCTAAACCGAACCAGTCACACCAAGTTTATAACCTAACCCTAAAATAACCCATTTTTATGAGTATACAACCCTTACCTAGTCCCAGACCCTAAAATTAACCATTTGCACTCGAGGCCTAAACCGAACAGGTCGCACCAAGTTCATAATCAATGCCGGAAAAACCTTAACCCAAAACTAACCCCTAAGCTTAACCAAATTTGGGACCTTTATGAAAATTTAACCATAACCCAGCCCTTGACCCTAAACTGAACCATTTGAACTTGAGGCCTAAACCGAACCAGTCACACCTAGTTTATAATCTAACCCTAAAATAACCTTTTTTTATGAATATACAACCATTACATAGTCCCAGACCCCGAACTTAACCATTTTATCTTGAGGCCCAAACCATACCAGTCACACCAAGTTCATAATCTGTATCTGAAAAACCTTAACCCTAAACTTACCCCTAAGCTTAACCAAATTTGGGATCTTTATGAAAATTGAACCATAATCCAGCCCTTGACCCTAAACTCAACCATTTGAACTTGAAGCCTTTTGCACTTAAAAATATGAACCCAAAACATGAAAACCATATCCCACCATCTGCCCCCCCCAAACCCCCCCCCACCCCCAACACCAGCACCACATACATGTACACACAAAGACACACACATCTCTCCACACACGCTCCTTCATCTCCCTCCCTCTCACCTCTAACTGCTCCATTTCCAAAGAGGGTCAAGGTTATTGACAAGGAACCATGGATAGACAATACGCGCCGGCCCGTGCAAGCCCTTGACATTCCCATTCAACCGGCCAGTCGATTGATGAACCGGGGGGTGTCACTGTAAATTTCCCCAACCTAACCCTAACCCTAACCCTAACTAACCCTAACCCTAACCCTAACCCTAACCTAACCCTAACCCTAACCCTAACCCTAACCCTAACTAACCCTAACCCTAACCCTAACCCTAACCCTAACCCTAATCTAACCTTAACCATAACCTAACCTGAACCCTAACCCTAACCCTAACCCTGACCTAACCCTAACCCTAACTAACCCTAACCCTAACCCATCTCTTGTTACTTCAAAAATAGAAGTAAATCACAGACAAAGTAAATGTCAATATGGATAAAAGTTTCTGTGCTAGACTTAAAAAAAAATGCAAAAACAAATGATCATGATATCTATTCCTACTCTGAAGGTTCTTTCACTATACTTATACAATAATACACTTTTTACGAAATAAATAGATAAAAAGTTTGAGTGCATGACATCATTGAAGACACCATTCTCCTTACAGGGGACGGACAGGCTGGACACGTATGTTGACTTTCCGGAAGGAATCTGGAAAGGTAAAAACACATTCCAAAAACTAAAGACAAAAAAACAGTCTAGACAAAGAATA
>NW_027437315.1:0-27309 GCF_033239565.1 Halichoeres trimaculatus
AATCTGCATCAGAGAGTCGCTGTAATGAACCAAAACGCTTTGCAGGGCGAGAAACACAAAAAGACTAGACAACATGCTGAATGTTGATTTGTCTTAAATCAACACCGAAAAGGCTCAGGAAATGGGAAAAGTACTGTGATTTACTCATTTCAGTGAGTGTGTGACAAAAGCACAATTGTGTTACAGTGCCCATGTACCTGCATCATAGAGTTGTGGTTAAGCACCAAAAGCGCTTTGCTTAAGCGAGAAAAACATAAAAATGACATATTAGATGAATCAAACTTGAAACTCTTATTTTCTTTTTATCTTCCCATAAATATGAAACTTTCTCACGTTTTGGGGGTCAAATATCACAGCATTTGCAGGAAAAAGCTAAAGAGGGCAGAGAATGCAGAAATTTGCAATGACCATAGGAAGCACTAAAATAACATGCTGGATGCCAAAACAATTCTGACCAGGACACGGAATTACCTGTATTTGTGCTCTGTTTTGCTCATTTCAGTATTAGTGCCACAAAAGCATAATAGTTCCTCGTTCTCTCTTGAATCTGCATCAGAGTCGCTGTAATGAACCAAAACGCTTTGCAGGGCGAGAAACACAAAAAGACTAGACAACATGCTGAATGAGACAAATCAACACCGAAAAGGCTCAGGAAATGGGAAAAGTACTCTGAATTACTCATTTCAGTGAGTGTGTGACAAAAGCACAATTGTGTTACAGTTCCCATGTACCTGCATCATAGAGTTGTGGTTAAGCACCAAAAGCGCTTTGCTTAAGCGAGAAAAACATAAAAATGACATTATTTGAATCAAACTTGAAACTCTTATTTGCTTTTTATCTTCCCATAAATATGAAAGTTTCTCACGTTTTGGGGGTCAAATATAAAAGCATTTGCAGGAAAAAGCTAAAGAGGGCAGAGAATGCAGAAATTTGCAATGACCATAGGAAGCACTAAAATAACATGCTGGATGCCAAAACAATTCTGACCAGGACACGGAATTACCTGTATTTGTGCTCTGTTTTGCTCATTTCAGTATTAGTGCCACAAAAGCATAATAATTCCTCGTTCTCTCTTGAATCTGCATCAGAGAGTCGCTGTAATGAACCAAAACGCTTTGCAGGGCGAGAAACACAAAAAGACTAGACAACATGCTGAATAAGACGAATCAACACCGAAAAGGCTCAGGAAATGGGAAAAGTACTCTGATTTACTCATTTCAGTGAGTGTGTGACAAAAGCACAATTGTGTTACAGTGTCCATGTACCTGCATCATAGAGTCGTGGTTTAGCACCAAAAGCGCTTTGCTTAAGCGAGAAAAACATAAAAATGACATATTAGATGAATCAAACTTGAAACTCTTATTTTCTTTTTATCTTCCCATAAATATGAGAGTTTCTCACGTTTTGGGGGTCAAATATCACAGCATTTGCAGGAAAAAGCTAAAGAGGGCAGAGAATGCAGAAATTTGCAATGACCATAGGAAGCACTACAATAACATGCTGGATGCCAAAACAATACTCATCAGGACACGGAATTACCTGTATTTGTGCTCTGTTTTGCTCATTTCAGTATTAGTGCCACAAAAGCACAATAGTTCCTAGTTATCTCTTGAATCTGCATCAAAGAGTCGCTGTAATGAACCAAAACGCTTTGCAGGGCGAGAAACACCAAAAAGACTAGACAACATGCTGAATGTTGATTTGTCTCAAATCAACACCGAAAAGGCTCAGGAAACGGGAAAAGTACTGTGATTTACTCATTTCAGTGAGTGTGTGACAAAAGCACAATTGTGTTACAGTTCCCATGTACCTGCATCATAGAGTCGTGGTTAAGCACCAAAAGCGCTTTGCTTAAGCGAGGAAAACATAAAAAGGACATATTAGATGAATCAAACTTGAAACTCTTATTTTCTTTTTATCTTCCCA
Organism: Halichoeres trimaculatus; assembly: GCF_033239565.1. Classification (NCBI taxonomy): domain Eukaryota; kingdom Metazoa; phylum Chordata; class Actinopteri; order Labriformes; family Labridae; genus Halichoeres; species Halichoeres trimaculatus. The sequence goes on from NW_027437315.1 coordinate 1,927, forward strand.
TAAATATGAAAGTTTCTCACGTTTTGGGGGTCAAATATCACAGCATTTGCAGGAAAAAGCTAAAGAGGGCAGAGAATGCAGAAATTTGCAATGACCATAGGAAAAATCTACAATAACATGCTGGATGCCAAAACAGCACAGAAAAGGCTCAGGACACGGAATAACATGTTTATGTACTCTGTTTCGCTCATTTCAGTATTAGTGCCACAAAAGCATAATAATTCGTCGTTCTCTCTTGAATCTGCATCAGAGAGTCGCTGTAATGAACCAAAACGCTTTGCAGGGCGAGAAACACAAAAAGACTAGACAACATGCTGAATGTTGATTTGTCTTAAATCAACACCGAAAAGGCTCAGGAAATGGGAAAAGTACTGTGATTTACTCATTTCAGTGAGTGTGTGACAAAAGCACAATTGTGTTACAGTGCCCATGTACCTGCATCATAGAGTTGTGGTTAAGCACCAAAAGCGCTTTGCTTAAGCGAGAAAAACATAAAAATGACATTATTTGAATCAAACTTGAAACTCTTATTTGCTTTTTATCTTCCCATAAATATGAAAGTTTCTCACGTTTTGGGGGTCAAATATAAAAGCATTTGCAGGAAAAAGCTAAAGAGGGCAGAGAATGCAGAAATTTGCAATGACCATAGGAAGCACTAAAATAACATGCTGGATGCCAAAACAATTCTGACCAGGACACGGAATTACCTGTATTTGTGCTCTGTTTTGCTCATTTCAGTATTAGTGCCACAAAAGCATAATAATTCCTCGTTCTCTCTTGAATCTGCATCAGAGAGTCGCTGTAATGAACCAAAACGCTTTGCAGGGCGAGAAACACCAAAAAGACTAGACAACATGCTGAATAAGACAAATCAACACCGAAAAGGCTCAGGAAATGGGAAAAGTACTGTGATTTACTCATTTCAGTGAGTGTGTGACAAAAGCACAATTGTGTTACAGTGCCCATGTACCTGCATCATAGAGTCGTGGTTAAGCACCAAAAGCGCTTTGCTTAAGCGAGAAAAACATAAAAATGACATATTAGATGAATCAAACTTGAAACTCTTATTTTCTTTTTATCTTCCCATAAATATGAAACTTTCTCACGTTTTGGGGGTCAAATATCACAGCATTTGCAGGAAAAAGCTAAAGAGGGCAGAGAATGCAGAAATTTGCAATGACCATAGGAAAAATCTACAATAACATGCTGGATGCCAAAACAATACTAATCAGGACACGGAATTACCTGTATTTGTGCTCTGTTTTGCTCATTTCAGTATTAGTGCCACAAAAGCATAATAGTTCCTCGTTCTCTCTTGAATCTGCATCAGAGTCGCTGTAATGAACCAAAACGCTTTGCAGGGCGAGAAACACAAAAAGACTAGACAACATGCTGAATGAGACAAATCAACACCGAAAAGGCTCAGGAAATGGGAAAAGTACTCTGAATTACTCATTTCAGTGAGTGTGTGAAAAAAGCACAATTGTGTTACAGTTCCCATGTACCTGCATCATAGAGTTGTGGTTAAGCACCAAAAGCGCTTTGCTTAAGCGAGGAAAACATAAAAAGGACATATTAGATGAATCAAACTTGAAACTCTTATTTTCTTTTTATCTTCCCATAAATATGAAAGTTTCTCACGTTTTGGGGGTCAAATATCACAGCATTTGCAGGAAAAAGCTAAAGAGGGCAGAGAATGCAGAAATTTGCAATGACCATAGGAAAAATCTACAATAACATGCTGGATGCCAAAACAATACTAATCAGGACACGGAATTACCTGTATTTGTGCTCTGTTTTGCTCATTTCAGTATTAGTGCCACAAAAGCATAATAGTTCCTCGTTCTCTCTTGAATCTGCATCAGAGTCGCTGTAATGAACCAAAACGCTTTGCAGGGCGAGAAACACAAAAAGACTAGACAACATGCTGAATGAGACAAATCAACACCGAAAAGGCTCAGGAAATGGGAAAAGTACTCTGATTTACTCATTTCAGTGAGTGTGTGACAAAAGCACAATTGTGTTACAGTTCCCATGTACCTGCATCATAGAGTCGTGGTTAAGCACCAAAAGCGCTTTGCTTAAGCGAGGAAAACATAAAAATGACATATTAGATGAATCAAACTTGAAACTCATATTTGCGTTTTATCTTCCCATAAATATGAAAGTTTCTCACGTTTTGGGGGTCAAATCTCACAGCATTTGCAGGAAAAAGCTAAAGAGGACAGAGAATACAGAAATTTGCAATGACCATAGGAAAAATCTACAATAACATGCTGGATGCCAAAACAGCACAGAAAAGGCTCAGGACACGGAATTACATGTTTTTGTACTCTGTTTCGCTCATTTCAGTATTAGTGCCACAAAAGCATAATAATTCCTCGTTCTCTCTTGAATCTGCATCAGAGAGTCGCTGTAATGAACCAAAACGCTTTGCAGGGCGAGAAACACCAAAAAGACTAGACAACATGCTGAATAAGACAAATCAACACCGAAAAGGCTCAGGAAATGGGAAAAGTACTGTGATTTACTCATTTCAGTGAGTGTGTGACAAAAGCACAATTGTGTTACAGTTCCCATGTACCTGCATCATAGAGTCGTGGTTAAGCACCAAAAGCGCTTTGCTTAAGCGAGGAAAACATAAAAATGACATATTAGATGAATCAAACTTGAAACTCATATTTGCGTTTTATCTTCCCATAAATATGAAACTTTCTCACGTTTTGGGGGTCAAATATCACAGCATTTGCAGGAAAAAGCTAAAGAGGGCAGAGAATGCAGAAATTTGCAATGACCATAGGAAAAATCTACAATAACATGCTGGATGCCAAAACAGCACAGAAAAGGCTCAGGACACGGAATTACATGTTTTTGTACTCTGTTTCGCTCATTTCAGTATTAGTGCCACAAAAGCATAATAATTCCTCGTTCTCTCTTGAATCTGCATCAGAGAGTCGCTGTAATGAACCAAAACGCTTTGCAGGGCGAGAAACACCAAAAAGACTAGACAACATGCTGAATAAGACAAATCAACACCGAAAAGGCTCAGGAAATGGGAAAAGTACTGTGATTTACTCATTTCAGTGAGTGTGTGACAAAAGCACAATTGTGTTACAGTTCCCATGTACCTGCATCATAGAGTCGTGGTTAAGCACCAAAAGCGCTTTGCTTAAGCGAGGAAAACATAAAAATGACATATTAGATGAATCAAACTTGAAACTCATATTTGCGTTTTATCTTCCCATAAATATGAAACTTTCTCACGTTTTGGGGGTCAAATATCACAGCATTTGCAGGAAAAAGCTAAAGAGGGCAGAGAATGCAGAAATTTGCAATGACCATAGGAAAAATCTACAATAACATGCTGGATGCCAAAACAGCACAGAAAAGGCTCAGGACACGGAATTACATGTTTTTGTACTCTGTTTCGCTCATTTCAGTATTAGTGCCACAAAAGCATAATAATTCCTCGTTCTCTCTTGAATCTGCATCAGAGAGTCGCTGTAATGAACCAAAACGCTTTGCAGGGCGAGAAACACAAAAAGACTAGACAACATGCTGAATGTTGATTTGTCTTAAATCAACACCGAAAAGGCTCAGGAAATGGGAAAAGTACTCTGATTTACTCATTTCAGTGAGTGTGTGACAAAAGCACAATTGTGTTACAGTGCCCATGTACCTGCATCATAGAGTTGTGGTTAAGCACCAAAAGCGCTTTGCTTAAGCGAGAAAAACATAAAAATGACATTATTTGAATCAAACTTGAAACTCTTATTTGCTTTTTATCTTCCCATAAATATGAAAGTTTCTCACGTTTTGGGGGTCAAATATCACAGCATTTGCAGGAAAAAGCTAAAGAGGGCAGAGAATGCAGAAATTTGCAATGACCATAGGAAGCACTACAATAACATGCTGGATGCCAAAACAATACTGATCAGGACACGGAATTACCTGTATTTGTGCTCTGTTTTGCTCATTTCAGTATTAGTGCCACAAAAGCATAATAATTCCTCGTTATCTCTTGAATCTGCATCAGAGAGTCGCTGTAATGAACCAAAACGCTTTGCAGGGCGAGAAACACAAAAAGACTAGACAACATGCTGAATGTTGATTTGTCTCAAATCAACACCGAAAAGGCTCAGGAAATGGGAAAAGTACTGTGATTTACTCATTTCAGTGAGTGTGTGACAAAAGCACAATTGTGTTACAGTTCCCATGTACCTGCATCATAGAGTCGTGGTTAAGCACCAAAAGCGCTTTGCTTAAGCGAGGAAAACATAAAAATGACATATTAGATGAATCAAACTTGAAACTCATATTCGCGTTTTATCTTCCCATAAATATGAAAGTTTCTCACGTTTTGGGGGTCAAATATCACAGCATTTGCAGGAAAAAGCTAAAGAGGACAGAGAATGCAGAAATTTGCAATGACCATAGGAAAAATCTACAATAACATGCTGGATGCCAAAACAGCACAGAAAAGGCTCAGGACACGGAATTACATGTTTTTGTACTCTGTTTCGCTCATTTCAGTATTAGTGCCACAAAAGCATAATAATTCCTCGTTCTCTCTTGAATCTGCATCAGAGAGTCGCTGTAATGAACCAAAACGCTTTGCAGGGCGAGAAACACCAAAAAGACTAGACAACATGCTGAATAAGACAAATCAACACCGAAAAGGCTCAGGAAATGGGAAAAGTACTGTGATTTACTCATTTCAGTGAGTGTGTGACAAAAGCACAATTGTGTTACAGTTCCCATGTACCTGCATCATAGAGTCGTGGTTAAGCACCAAAAGCGCTTTGCTTAAGCGAGGAAAACATAAAAAGGACATATTAGATGAATCAAACTTGAAACTCTTATTTTCTTTTTATCTTCCCATAAATATGAAAGTTTCTCACGTTTTGGGGGTCAAATATCACAGCATTTGCAGGAAAAAGCTAAAGAGGACAGAGAATGCAGAAATTTGCATTGACCATAGGAAACACTACAATAACATGTTGGATACCAGAACACTACCGATCAGGACACGGAATTACATGTTTTTGTACTCTGTTTCGCTCATTTCAGTATTAGTGCCACAAAAGCATAATAATTCCTCGTTCTCTCTTGAATCTGCATCAGAGAGTCGCTGTAATGAACCAAAACGCTTTGCAGGGCGAGAAACACAAAAAGACTAGACAACATGCTGAATAAGACGAATCAACACCGAAAAGGCTCAGGAAATGGGAAAAGTACTCTGATTTACTCATTTCAGTGAGTGTGTGACAAAAGCACAATTGTGTTACAGTTCCCATGTACCTGCATCATAGAGTCGTGGTTTAGCACCAAAAGCGCTTTGCTTAAGCGAGGAAAACATAAAAAGGACATATTAGATGAATCAAACTTGAAACTCTTATTTTCTTTTTATCTTCCCATAAATATGAAAGTTTCTCACGTTTTGGGGGTCAAATATCACAGCATTTGCAGGAAAAAGCTAAAGAGGGCAGAGAATGCAGAAATTTGCAATGACCATAGGAAAAATCTACAATAACATGCTGGATGCCAAAACAGCACAGAAAAGGCTCAGGACACGGAATAACATGTTTATGTACTCTGTTTCGCTCATTTCAGTATTAGTGCCACAAAAGCATAATAATTCCTCGTTATCTCTTGAATCTGCATCAGAGAGTCGCTGTAATGAACCAAAACGCTTTGCAGGGCGAGAAACACAAAAAGACTAGACAACATGCTGAATGAGACAAATCAACACCGAAAAGGCTCAGGAAACGGGAAAAGTACTGTGATTTACTCATTTCAGTGAGTGTGTGACAAAAGCACAATTGTGTTACAGTTCCCATGTACCTGCATCATAGAGTCGTGGTTAAGCACCAAAAGCGCTTTGCTTAAGCGAGGAAAACATAAAAAGGACATATTAGATGAATCAAACTTGAAACTCTTATTTTCTTTTTATCTTCCCATAAATATGAAAGTTTCTCACGTTTTGGGGGTCAAATATCACAGCATTTGCAGGAAAAAGCTAAAGAGGGCAGAGAATGCAGAAATTTGCAATGACCATAGGAAAAATCTACAATAACATGCTGGATGCCAAAACAGCACAGAAAAGGCTCAGGACACGGAATAACATGTTTATGTACTCTGTTTCGCTCATTTCAGTATTAGTGCCACAAAAGCATAATAATTCCTCGTTCTCTCTTGAATCTGCATCAGAGAGTCGCTGTAATGAACCAAAACGCTTTGCAGGGCGAGAAACACAAAAAGACTAGACAACATGCTGAATGTTGATTTGTCTTAAATCAACACCGAAAAGGCTCAGGAAATGGGAAAAGTACTGTGATTTACTCATTTCAGTGAGTGTGTGACAAAAGCACAATTGTGTTACAGTGCCCATGTACCTGCATCATAGAGTTGTGGTTAAGCACCAAAAGCGCTTTGCTTAAGCGAGAAAAACATAAAAATGACATATTAGATGAATCAAACTTGAAACTCTTATTTTCTTTTTATCTTCCCATAAATATGAAACTTTCTCACGTTTTGGGGGTCAAATATCACAGCATTTGCAGGAAAAAGCTAAAGAGGGCAGAGAATGCAGAAATTTGCAATGACCATAGGAAGCACTAAAATAACATGCTGGATGCCAAAACAATTCTGACCAGGACACGGAATTACCTGTATTTGTGCTCTGTTTTGCTCATTTCAGTATTAGTGCCACAAAAGCATAATAGTTCCTCGTTCTCTCTTGAATCTGCATCAGAGTCGCTGTAATGAACCAAAACGCTTTGCAGGGCGAGAAACACAAAAAGACTAGACAACATGCTGAATGAGACAAATCAACACCGAAAAGGCTCAGGAAATGGGAAAAGTACTCTGAATTACTCATTTCAGTGAGTGTGTGACAAAAGCACAATTGTGTTACAGTTCCCATGTACCTGCATCATAGAGTCGTGGTTAAGCACCAAAAGCGCTTTGCTTAAGCGAGAAAAACATAAAAATGACATTATTTGAATCAAACTTGAAACTCTTATTTGCTTTTTATCTTCCCATAAATATGAAAGTTTCTCACGTTTTGGGGGTCAAATATAAAAGCATTTGCAGGAAAAAGCTAAAGAGGGCAGAGAATGCAGAAATTTGCAATGACCATAGGAAGCACTAAAATAACATGCTGGATGCCAAAACAATTCTGACCAGGACACGGAATTACCTGTATTTGTGCTCTGTTTTGCTCATTTCAGTATTAGTGCCACAAAAGCATAATAATTCCTCGTTCTCTCTTGAATCTGCATCAGAGAGTCGCTGTAATGAACCAAAACGCTTTGCAGGGCGAGAAACACAAAAAGACTAGACAACATGCTGAATAAGACGAATCAACACCGAAAAGGCTCAGGAAATGGGAAAAGTACTCTGATTTACTCATTTCAGTGAGTGTGTGACAAAAGCACAATTGTGTTACAGTTCCCATGTACCTGCATCATAGAGTCGTGGTTAAGCACCAAAAGCGCTTTGCTTAAGCGAGAAAAACATAAAAATGACATATTAGATGAATCAAACTTGAAACTCTTATTTTCTTTTTATCTTCCCATAAATATGAGAGTTTCTCACGTTTTGGGGGTCAAATATCACAGCATTTGCAGGAAAAAGCTAAAGAGGGCAGAGAATGCAGAAATTTGCAATGACCATAGGAAGCACTACAATAACATGCTGGATGCCAAAACAATACTCATCAGGACACGGAATTACCTGTATTTGTGCTCTGTTTTGCTCATTTCAGTATTAGTGCCACAAAAGCACAATAGTTCCTAGTTATCTCTTGAATCTGCATCAAAGAGTCGCTGTAATGAACCAAAACGCTTTGCAGGGCGAGAAACACCAAAAAGACTAGACAACATGCTGAATGTTGATTTGTCTCAAATCAACACCGAAAAGGCTCAGGAAACGGGAAAAGTACTGTGATTTACTCATTTCAGTGAGTGTGTGACAAAAGCACAATTGTGTTACAGTTCCCATGTACCTGCATCATAGAGTCGTGGTTAAGCACCAAAAGCGCTTTGCTTAAGCGAGGAAAACATAAAAAGGACATATTAGATGAATCAAACTTGAAAGTCTTATTTTCTTTTTATCTTCCCATAAATATGAAAGTTTCTCACGTTTTGGGGGTCAAATATCACAGCATTTGCAGGAAAAAGCTAAAGAGGGCAGAGAATGCAGAAATTTGCAATGACCATAGGAAAAATCTACAATAACATGCTGGATGCCAAAACAGCACAGAAAAGGCTCAGGACACGGAATAACATGTTTATGTACTCTGTTTCGCTCATTTCAGTATTAGTGCCACAAAAGCATAATAATTCCTCGTTCTCTCTTGAATCTGCATCAGAGAGTCGCTGTAATGAACCAAAACGCTTTGCAGGGCGAGAAACACAAAAAGACTAGACAACATGCTGAATGTTGATTTGTCTTAAATCAACACCGAAAAGGCTCAGGAAATGGGAAAAGTACTGTGATTTACTCATTTCAGTGAGTGTGTGACAAAAGCACAATTGTGTTACAGTGCCCATGTACCTGCATCATAGAGTTGTGGTTAAGCACCAAAAGCGCTTTGCTTAAGCGAGAAAAACATAAAAATGACATTATTTGAATCAAACTTGAAACTCTTATTTGCTTTTTATCTTCCCATAAATATGAAAGTTTCTCACGTTTTGGGGGTCAAATATCACAGCATTTGCAGGAAAAAGCTAAAGAGGGCAGAGAATGCAGAAATTTGCAATGACCATAGGAAGCACTAAAATAACATGCTGGATGCCAAAACAATACTGACCAGGACACGGAATTACCTGTATTTGTGCTCTGTTTTGCTCATTTCAGTATTAGTGCCACAAAAGCATAATAATTCCTCGTTCTCTCTTGAATCTGCATCAGAGATTCGCTGTAATGAACCAAAACGCTTTGCAGGGCGAGAAACACCAAAAAGACTAGACAACATGCTGAATAAGACAAATCAACACCGAAAAGGCTCAGGAAATGGGAAAAGTACTGTGATTTACTCATTTCAGTGAGTGTGTGACAAAAGCACAATTGTGTTACAGTGCCCATGTACCTGCATCATAGAGTCGTGGTTAAGCACCAAAAGCGCTTTGCTTAAGCGAGAAAAACATAAAAATGACATATTAGATGAATCAAACTTGAAACTCTTATTTTCTTTTTATCTTCCCATAAATATGAAACTTTCTCACGTTTTGGGGGTCAAATATCACAGCATTTGCAGGAAAAAGCTAAAGAGGGCAGAGAATGCAGAAATTTGCAATGACCATAGGAAAAATCTACAATAACATGCTGGATGCCAAAACAATACTAATCAGGACACGGAATTACCTGTATTTGTGCTCTGTTTTGCTCATTTCAGTATTTGTGCCACAAAAGCATAATAGTTCCTCGTTCTCTCTTGAATCTGCATCAGAGTCGCTGTAATGAACCAAAACGCTTTGCAGGGCGAGAAACACAAAAAGACTAGACAACATGCTGAATAAGACGAATCAACACCGAAAAGGCTCAGGAAATGGGAAAAGTACTCTGAATTACTCATTTCAGTGAGTGTGTGAAAAAAGCACAATTGTGTTACAGTTCCCATGTACCTGCATCATAGAGTTGTGGTTAAGCACCAAAAGCGCTTTGCTTAAGCGAGAAAAACATAAAAAGGACATATTAGATGAATCAAACTTGAAAGTCTTATTTTCTTTTTATCTTCCCATAAATATGAAAGTTTCTCACGTTTTGGGGGTCAAATATAAAAGCATTTGCAGGAAAAAGCTAAAGAGGGCACAGAATGCAGAAATTTGCAATGACCATAGGAAGCACTAAAATAACATGCTGGATGCCAAAACAATTCTGACCAGGACACGGAATTACCTGTATTTGTGCTCTGTTTTGCTCATTTCAGTATTAGTGCCACAAAAGCATAATAATTCCTCGTTCTCTCTTGAATCTGCATCAGAGAGTCGCTGTAATGAACCAAAACGCTTTGCAGGGCGAGAAACACCAAAAAGACTAGACAACATGCTGAATAAGACGAATCAACACCGAAAAGGCTCAGGAAATGGGAAAAGTACTCTGATTTACTCATTTCAGTGAGTGTGTGACAAAAGCACAATTGTGTTACAGTGTCCATGTACCTGCATCATAGAGTCGTGGTTTAGCACCAAAAGCGCTTTGCTTAAGCGAGAAAAACATAAAAATGACATATTAGATGAATCAAACTTGAAACTCTTATTTTCTTTTTATCTTCCCATAAATATGAGAGTTTCTCACGTTTTGGGGGTCAAATATCACAGCATTTGCAGGAAAAAGCTAAAGAGGGCAGAGAATGCAGAAATTTGCAATGACCATAGGAAGCACTACAATAACATGCTGGATGCCAAAACAATACTGATCAGGACACGGAATTACCTGTATTTGTGCTCTGTTTTGCTCATTTCAGTATAAGTGCCACAAAAGCACAATAGTTCCTAGTTATCTCTTGAATCTGCATCAAAGAGTCGCTGTAATGAACCAAAACGCTTTGCAGGGCGAGAAACACCAAAAAGACTAGACAACATGCTGAATGTTGATTTGTCTCAAATCAACACCGAAAAGGCTCAGGAAATGGGAAAAGTACTGTGATTTACTCATTTCAGTGAGTGTGTGACAAAAGCACAATTGTGTTACAGTTCCCATGTACCTGCATCATAGAGTCGTGGTTAAGCACCAAAAGCGCTTTGCTTAAGCGAGGAAAACATAAAAAGGACATATTAGATGAATCAAACTTGAAACTCTTATTTTCTTTTTATCTTCCCATAAATATGAAAGTTTCTCACGTTTTGGGGGTCAAATATCACAGCATTTGCAGGAAAAAGCTAAAGAGGGCAGAGAATGCAGAAATTTGCAATGACCATAGGAAAAATCTACAATAACATGCTGGATGCCAAAACAATACTAATCAGGACACGGAATTACCTGTATTTGTGCTCTGTTTTGCTCATTTCAGTATTAGTGCCACAAAAGCATAATAGTTCCTCGTTCTCTCTTGAATCTGCATCAGAGTCGCTGTAATGAACCAAAACGCTTTGCAGGGCGAGAAACACAAAAAGACTAGACAACATGCTGAATGAGACAAATCAACACCGAAAAGGCTCAGGAAATGGGAAAAGTACTCTGATTTACTCATTTCAGTGAGTGTGTGACAAAAGCACAATTGTGTTACAGTTCCCATGTACCTGCATCATAGAGTCGTGGTTAAGCACCAAAAGCGCTTGGCTTAAGCGAGGAAAACATAAAAATGACATATTAGATGAATCAAACTTGAAACTCATATTTGCGTTTTATCTTCCCATAAATATGAAAGTTTCTCACGTTTTGGGGGTCAAATATCACAGCATTTGCAGGAAAAAGCTAAAGAGGACAGAGAATGCAGAAATTTGCAATGACCATAGGAAAAATCTACAATAACATGCTGGATGCCAAAACAGCACAGAAAAGGCTCAGGACACGGAATTACATGTTTTTGTACTCTGTTTCGCTCATTTCAGTATTAGTGCCACAAAAGCATAATAATTCCTCGTTCTCTCTTGAATCTGCATCAGAGAGTCGCTGTAATGAACCAAAACGCTTTGCAGGGCGAGAAACACCAAAAAGACTAGACAACATGCTGAATAAGACAAATCAACACCGAAAAGGCTCAGGAAATGGGAAAAGTACTGTGATTTACTCATTTCAGTGAGTGTGTGACAAAAGCACAATTGTGTTACAGTTCCCATGTACCTGCATCATAGAGTCGTGGTTAAGCACCAAAAGCGCTTTGCTTAAGCGAGGAAAACATAAAAAGGACATATTAGATGAATCAAACTTGAAACTCTTATTTTCTTTTTATCTTCCCATAAATATGAAAGTTTCTCACGTTTTGGGGGTCAAATATCACAGCATTTGCAGGAAAAAGCTAAAGAGGACAGAGAATGCAGAAATTTGCATTGACCATAGGAAACACTACAATAACATGTTGGATACCAGAACACTACCGATCAGGACACGGAATTACATGTTTTTGTACTCTGTTTCGCTCATTTCAGTATTAGTGCCACAAAAGCATAATAATTCCTCGTTCTCTCTTGAATCTGCATCAGAGAGTCGCTGTAATGAACCAAAACGCTTTGCAGGGCGAGAAACACAAAAAGACTAGACAACATGCTGAATAAGACGAATCAACACCGAAAAGGCTCAGGAAATGGGAAAAGTACTCTGATTTACTCATTTCAGTGAGTGTGTGACAAAAGCACAATTGTGTTACAGTTCCCATGTACCTGCATCATAGAGTCGTGGTTTAGCACCAAAAGCGCTTTGCTTAAGCGAGGAAAACATAAAAATGACATATTAGATGAATCAAACTTGAAACTCATATTTGCGTTTTATCTTCCCATAAATATGAAACTTTCTCACGTTTTGGGGGTCAAATATCACAGCATTTGCAGGAAAAAGCTAAAGAGGGCAGAGAATGCAGAAATTTGCAATGACCATAGGAAAAATCTACAATAACATGCTGGATGCCAAAACAGCACAGAAAAGGCTCAGGACACGGAATTACATGTTTTTGTACTCTGTTTCGCTCATTTCAGTATTAGTGCCACAAAAGCATAATAATTCCTCGATCTCTCTTGAATCTGCATCAGAGAGTCGCTGTAATGAACCAAAACGCTTTGCAGGGCGAGAAACACAAAAAGACTAGACAACATGCTGAATGTTGATTTGTCTTAAATCAACACCGAAAAGGCTCAGGAAATGGGAAAAGTACTCTGATTTACTCATTTCAGTGAGTGTGTGACAAAAGCACAATTGTGTTACAGTGCCCATGTACCTGCATCATAGAGTTGTGGTTAAGCACCAAAAGCGCTTTGCTTAAGCGAGAAAAACATAAAAATGACATTATTTGAATCAAACTTGAAACTCTTATTTGCTTTTTATCTTCCCATAAATATGAAAGTTTCTCACGTTTTGGGGGTCAAATATCACAGCATTTGCAGGAAAAAGCTAAAGAGGGCAGAGAATGCAGAAATTTGCAATGACCATAGGAAGCACTACAATAACATGCTGGATGCCAAAACAATACTGATCAGGACACGGAATTACCTGTATTTGTGCTCTGTTTTGCTCATTTCAGTATTAGTGACACAAAAGCATAATAATTCCTCGTTATCTCTTGAATCTGCATCAGAGAGTCGCTGAGATGAACCAAAACGCTTTGCAGGGCGAGAAACACAAAAAGACTAGACAACATGCTGAATGTTGATTTGTCTCAAATCAACACCGAAAAGGCTCAGGAAATGGGAAAAGTACTGTGATTTACTCATTTCAGTGAGTGTGTGACAAAAGCACAATTGTGTTACAGTTCCCATGTACCTGCATCATAGAGTCGTGGTTAAGCACCAAAAGCGCTTTGCTTAGCGAGGAAAACATAAAAATGACATATTAGATGAATCAAACTTGAAACTCATATTCGCGTTTTATCTTCCCATAAATATGAAAGTTTCTCACGTTTTGGGGGTCAAATATCACAGCATTTGCAGGAAAAAGCTAAAGAGGACAGAGAATGCAGAAATTTGCAATGACCATAGGAAAAATCTACAATAACATGCTGGATGCCAAAACAGCACAGAAAAGGCTCAGGACACGGAATTACATGTTTTTGTACTCTGTTTTGCTCATTTCAGTATTAGTGCCACAAAAGCATAATAATTCCTCGTTCTCTCTTGAATCTGCATCAGAGAGTCGCTGTAATGAACCAAAACGCTTTGCAGGGCGAGAAACACCAAAAAGACTAGACAACATGCTGAATAAGACAAATCAACACCGAAAAGGCTCAGGAAATGGGAAAAGTACTGTGATTTACTCATTTCAGTGAGTGTGTGACAAAAGCACAATTGTGTTACAGTTCCCATGTACCTGCATCATAGAGTCGTGGTTAAGCACCAAAAGCGCTTTGCTTAAGCGAGGAAAACATAAAAAGGACATATTAGATGAATCAAACTTGAAACTCTTATTTTCTTTTTATCTTCCCATAAATATGAAAGTTTCTCACGTTTTGGGGGTCAAATATCACAGCATTTGCAGGAAAAAGCTAAAGAGGACAGAGAATGCAGAAATTTGCATTGACCATAGGAAACACTACAATAACATGTTGGATACCAGAACACTACCGATCAGGACACGGAATTACATGTTTTTGTACTCTGTTTTGCTCATTTCAGTATTAGTGCCACAAAAGCATAATAATTCCTCGTTATCTCTTGAATCTGCATCAGAGAGTCGCTGTAATGAACCAAAACGCTTTGCAGGGCGAGAAACACAAAAAGACTAGACAACATGCTGAATGAGACAAATCAACACCGAAAAGGCTCAGGAAATGGGAAAAGTACTGTGATTTACTCATTTCAGTGAGTGTGTGACAAAAGCACAATTGTGTTACAGTTCCCATGTACCTGCATCATAGAGTCGTGGTTAAGCACCAAAAGCGCTTTGCTTAAGCGAGGAAAACATAAAAATGACATATTAGATGAATCAAACTTGAAACTCATATTCGCGTTTTATCTTCCCATAAATATGAAAGTTTCTCACGTTTTGGGGGTCAAATATCACAGCATTTGCAGGAAAAAGCTAAAGAGGACAGAGAATGCAGAAATTTGCAATGACCATAGGAAAAATCTACAATAACATGCTGGATGCCAAAACAGCACAGAAAAGGCTCAGGACACGGAATTACATGTTTTTGTACTCTGTTTCGCTCATTCCAGTATTAGTGCCACAAAAGCATAATAATTCCTCGTTCTCTCTTGAATCTGCATCAGAGAGTCGCTGTAATGAACCAAAACGCTTTGCAGGGCGAGAAACACCAAAAAGACTAGACAACATGCTGAATAAGACAAATCAACACCGAAAAGGCTCAGGAAATGGGAAAAGTACTGTGATTTACTCATTTCAGTGAGTGTGTGACAAAAGCACAATTGTGTTACAGTTCCCATGTACCTGCATCATAGAGTCGTGGTTAAGCACCAAAAGCGCTTTGCTTAAGCGAGGAAAACATAAAAAGGACATATTAGATGAATCAAACTTGAAACTCTTATTTTCTTTTTATCTTCCCATAAATATGAAAGTTTCTCACGTTTTGGGGGTCAAATATCACAGCATTTGCAGGAAAAAGCTAAAGAGGACAGAGAATGCAGAAATTTGCATTGACCATAGGAAACACTACAATAACATGTTGGATACCAGAACACTACCGATCAGGACACGGAATTACATGTTTTTGTACTCTGTTTCGCTCATTTCAGTATTAGTGCCACAAAAGCATAATAATTCCTCGTTCTCTCTTGAATCTGCATCAGAGAGTCGCTGTAATGAACCAAAACGCTTTGCAGGGCGAGAAACACAAAAAGACTAGACAACATGCTGAATAAGACGAATCAACACCGAAAAGGCTCAGGAAATGGGAAAAGTACTCTGATTTACTCATTTCAGTGAGTGTGTGACAAAAGCACAATTGTGTTACAGTTCCCATGTACCTGCATCATAGAGTCGTGGTTTAGCACCAAAAGCGCTTTGCTTAAGCGAGGAAAACATAAAAATGACATATTAGATGAATCAAACTTGAAACTCATATTTGCGTTTTATCTTCCCATAAATATGAGAGTTTCTCACGTTTTGGGGGTCAAATATCACAGCATTTGCAGGAAAAAGCTAAAGAGGGCAGAGAATGCAGAAATTTGCAATGACCATAGGAAAAATCTACAATAACATGCTGGATGCCAAAACAGCACAGAAAAGGCTCAGGACACGGAATTACATGTTTTTGTACTCTGTTTCGCTCATTTCAGTATTAGTGCCACAAAAGCATAATAATTCCTCGTTCTCTCTTGAATCTGCATCAGAGAGTCGCTGTAATGAACCAAAACGCTTTGCAGGGCGAGAAACACAAAAAGACTAGACAACATGCTGAATGTTGATTTGTCTTAAATCAACACCGAAAAGGCTCAGGAAATGGGAAAAGTACTCTGATTTACTCATTTCAGTGAGTGTGTGACAAAAGCACAATTGTGTTACAGTGCCCATGTACCTGCATCATAGAGTTGTGGTTAAGCACCAAAAGCGCTTTGCTTAAGCGAGAAAAACATAAAAATGACATTATTTGAATCAAACTTGAAACTCTTATTTGCTTTTTATCTTCCCATAAATATGAAAGTTTCTCACGTTTTGGGGGTCAAATATCACAGCATTTGCAGGAAAAAGCTAAAGAGGGCAGAGAATGCAGAAATTTGCAATGACCATAGGAAAAATCTACAATAACATGCTGGATGCCAAAACAGCACAGAAAAGGCTCAGGACACGGAATAACATGTTTATGTACTCTGTTTCGCTCATTTCAGTATTAGTGCCACAAAAGCATAATAATTCCTCGTTCTCTCTTGAATCTGCATCAGAGAGTCGCTGTAATGAACCAAAACGCTTTGCAGGGCGAGAAACACAAAAAGACTAGACAACATGCTGAATGTTGATTTGTCTTAAATCAACACCGAAAAGGCTCAGGAAATGGGAAAAGTACTGTGATTTACTCATTTCAGTGAGTGTGTGACAAAAGCACAATTGTGTTACAGTGCCCATGTACCTGCATCATAGAGTTGTGGTTAAGCACCAAAAGCGCTTTGCTTAAGCGAGAAAAACATAAAAATGACATATTAGATGAATCAAACTTGAAACTCTTATTTTCTTTTTATCTTCCCATAAATATGAAACTTTCTCACGTTTTGGGGGTCAAATATCACAGCATTTGCAGGAAAAAGCTAAAGAGGGCAGAGAATGCAGAAATTTGCAATGACCATAGGAAGCACTAAAATAACATGCTGGATGCCAAAACAATTCTGACCAGGACACGGAATTACCTGTATTTGTGCTCTGTTTTGCTCATTTCAGTATTAGTGCCACAAAAGCATAATAGTTCCTCGTTCTCTCTTGAATCTGCATCAGAGTCGCTGTAATGAACCAAAACGCTTTGCAGGGCGAGAAACACAAAAAGACTAGACAACATGCTGAATGAGACAAATCAACACCGAAAAGGCTCAGGAAATGGGAAAAGTACTCTGAATTACTCATTTCAGTGAGTGTGTGACAAAAGCACAATTGTGTTACAGTTCCCATGTACCTGCATCATAGAGTTGTGGTTAAGCACCAAAAGCGCTTTGCTTAAGCGAGAAAAACATAAAAATGACATTATTTGAATCAAACTTGAAACTCTTATTTGCTTTTTATCTTCCCATAAATATGAAAGTTTCTCACGTTTTGGGGGTCAAATATAAAAGCATTTGCAGGAAAAAGCTAAAGAGGGCAGAGAATGCAGAAATTTGCAATGACCATAGGAAGCACTAAAATAACATGCTGGATGCCAAAACAATTCTGACCAGGACACGGAATTACCTGTATTTGTGCTCTGTTTTGCTCATTTCAGTATTAGTGCCACAAAAGCATAATAATTCCTCGTTCTCTCTTGAATCTGCATCAGAGAGTCGCTGTAATGAACCAAAACGCTTTGCAGGGCGAGAAACACAAAAAGACTAGACAACATGCTGAATAAGACGAATCAACACCGAAAAGGCTCAGGAAATGGGAAAAGTACTCTGATTTACTCATTTCAGTGAGTGTGTGACAAAAGCACAATTGTGTTACAGTTCCCATGTACCTGCATCATAGAGTCGTGGTTAAGCACCAAAAGCGCTTTGCTTAAGCGAGAAAAACATAAAAATGACATATTAGATGAATCAAACTTGAAACTCTTATTTTCTTTTTATCTTCCCATAAATATGAGAGTTTCTCACGTTTTGGGGGTCAAATATCACAGCATTTGCAGGAAAAAGCTAAAGAGGGCAGAGAATGCAGAAATTTGCAATGACCATAGGAAGCACTACAATAACATGCTGGATGCCAAAACAATACTCATCAGGACACGGAATTACCTGTATTTGTGCTCTGTTTTGCTCATTTCAGTATTAGTGCCACAAAAGCACAATAGTTCCTAGTTATCTCTTGAATCTGCATCAAAGAGTCGCTGTAATGAACCAAAACGCTTTGCAGGGCGAGAAACACCAAAAAGACTAGACAACATGCTGAATGTTGATTTGTCTCAAATCAACACCGAAAAGGCTCAGGAAACGGGAAAAGTACTGTGATTTACTCATTTCAGTGAGTGTGTGACAAAAGCACAATTGTGTTACAGTTCCCATGTACCTGCATCATAGAGTCGTGGTTAAGCACCAAAAGCGCTTTGCTTAAGCGAGGAAAACATAAAAAGGACATATTAGATGAATCAAACTTGAAAGTCTTATTTTCTTTTTATCTTCCCATAAATATGAAAGTTTCTCACGTTTTGGGGGTCAAATATCACAGCATTTGCAGGAAAAAGCTAAAGAGGGCACAGAATGCAGAAATTTGCAATGACCATAGGAAGCACTAAAATAACATGCTGGATGCCAAAACAATTCTGACCAGGACACGGAATTACCTGTATTTGTGCTCTGTTTTGCTCATTTCAGTATTAGTGCCACAAAAGCATAATAATTCCTCGTTCTCTCTTGAATCTGCATCAGAGAGTCGCTGTAATGAACCAAAACGCTTTGCAGGGCGAGAAACACCAAAAAGACTAGACAACATGCTGAATAAGACGAATCAACACCGAAAAGGCTCAGGAAATGGGAAAAGTACTCTGATTTACTCATTTCAGTGAGTGTGTGACAAAAGCACAATTGTGTTACAGTGTCCATGTACCTGCATCATAGAGTCGTGGTTTAGCACCAAAAGCGCTTTGCTTAAGCGAGAAAAACATAAAAATGACATATTAGATGAATCAAACTTGAAACTCTTATTTTCTTTTTATCTTCCCATAAATATGAGAGTTTCTCACGTTTTGGGGGTCAAATATCACAGCATTTGCAGGAAAAAGCTAAAGAGGGCAGAGAATGCAGAAATTTGCAATGACCATAGGAAGCACTACAATAACATGCTGGATGCCAAAACAATACTGATCAGGACACGGAATTACCTGTATTTGTGCTCTGTTTTGCTCATTTCAGTATAAGTGCCACAAAAGCACAATAGTTCCTAGTTATCTCTTGAATCTGCATCAAAGAGTCGCTGTAATGAACCAAAACGCTTTGCAGGGCGAGAAACACCAAAAAGACTAGACAACATGCTGAATGTTGATTTGTCTCAAATCAACACCGAAAAGGCTCAGGAAACGGGAAAAGTACTCTGATTTACTCATTTCAGTGAGTGTGTGACAAAAGCACAATTGTGTTACAGTTCCCATGTACCTGCATCATAGAGTCGTGGTTAAGCACCAAAAGCGCTTTGCTTAAGCGAGGAAAACATAAAAAGGACATATTAGATGAATCAAACTTGAAAGTCTTATTTTCTTTTTATCTTCCCATAAATATGAAAGTTTCTCACGTTTTGGGGGTCAAATATCACAGCATTTGCAGGAAAAAGCTAAAGAGGGCAGAGAATGCAGAAATTTGCAATGACCATAGGAAAAATCTACAATAACATGCTGGATGCCAAAACAATACTAATCAGGACACGGAATTACCTGTATTTGTGCTCTGTTTTGCTCATTTCAGTATTAGTGCCACAAAAGCATAATAGTTCCTCGTTCTCTCTTGAATCTGCATCAGAGTCGCTGTAATGAACCAAAACGCTTTGCAGGGCGAGAAACACAAAAAGACTAGACAACATGCTGAATGAGACAAATCAACACCGAAAAGGCTCAGGAAATGGGAAAAGTACTCTGATTTACTCATTTCAGTGAGTGTGTGACAAAAGCACAATTGTGTTACAGTTCCCATGTACCTGCATCATAGAGTCGTGGTTAAGCACCAAAAGCGCTTGGCTTAAGCGAGGAAAACATAAAAATGACATATTAGATGAATCAAACTTGAAACTCATATTTGCGTTTTATCTTCCCATAAATATGAAAGTTTCTCACGTTTTGGGGGTCAAATATCACAGCATTTGCAGGAAAAAGCTAAAGAGGACAGAGAATGCAGAAATTTGCAATGACCATAGGAAAAATCTACAATAACATGCTGGATGCCAAAACAGCACAGAAAAGGCTCAGGACACAGAATTACATGTTTTTGTACTCTGTTTCGCTCATTTCAGTATTAGTGCCACAAAAGCATAATAATTCCTCGTTCTCTCTTGAATCTGCATCAGAGAGTCGCTGTAATGAACCAAAACGCTTTGCAGGGCGAGAAACACCAAAAAGACTAGACAACATGCTGAATAAGACAAATCAACACCGAAAAGGCTCAGGAAATGGGAAAAGTACTGTGATTTACTCATTTCAGTGAGTGTGTGACAAAAGCACAATTGTGTTACAGTTCCCATGTACCTGCATCATAGAGTCGTGGTTAAGCACCAAAAGCGCTTTGCTTAAGCGAGGAAAACATAAAAAGGACATATTAGATGAATCAAACTTGAAACTCTTATTTTCTTTTTATCTTCCCATAAATATGAAAGTTTCTCACGTTTTGGGGGTCAAATATCACAGCATTTGCAGGAAAAAGCTAAAGAGGACAGAGAATGCAGAAATTTGCATTGACCATAGGAAACACTACAATAACATGTTGGATACCAGAACACTACCGATCAGGACACGGAATTACATGTTTTTGTACTCTGTTTCGCTCATTTCAGTATTAGTGCCACAAAAGCATAATAATTCCTCGTTCTCTCTTGAATCTGCATCAGAGAGTCGCTGTAATGAACCAAAACGCTTTGCAGGGCGAGAAACACAAAAAGACTAGACAACATGCTGAATAAGACGAATCAACACCGAAAAGGCTCAGGAAATGGGAAAAGTACTCTGATTTACTCATTTCAGTGAGTGTGTGACAAAAGCACAATTGTGTTACAGTTCCCATGTACCTGCATCATAGAGTCGTGGTTTAGCACCAAAAGCGCTTTGCTTAAGCGAGGAAAACATAAAAATGACATATTAGATGAATCAAACTTGAAACTCATATTTGCGTTTTATCTTCCCATAAATATGAAACTTTCTCACGTTTTGGGGGTCAAATATCACAGCATTTGCAGGAAAAAGCTAAAGAGGGCAGAGAATGCAGAAATTTGCAATGACCATAGGAAAAATCTACAATAACATGCTGGATGCCAAAACAGCACAGAAAAGGCTCAGGACACGGAATTACATGTTTTTGTACTCTGTTTCGCTCATTTCAGTATTAGTGCCACAAAAGCATAATAATTCCTCGATCTCTCTTGAATCTGCATCAGAGAGTCGCTGTAATGAACCAAAACGCTTTGCAGGGCGAGAAACACAAAAAGACTAGACAACATGCTGAATGTTGATTTGTCTTAAATCAACACCGAAAAGGCTCAGGAAATGGGAAAAGTACTCTGATTTACTCATTTCAGTGAGTGTGTGACAAAAGCACAATTGTGTTACAGTGCCCATGTACCTGCATCATAGAGTTGTGGTTAAGCACCAAAAGCGCTTTGCTTAAGCGAGAAAAACATAAAAATGACATTATTTGAATCAAACTTGAAACTCTTATTTGCTTTTTATCTTCCCATAAATATGAAAGTTTCTCACGTTTTGGGGGTCAAATATCACAGCATTTGCAGGAAAAAGCTAAAGAGGGCAGAGAATGCAGAAATTTGCAATGACCATAGGAAGCACTACAATAACATGCTGGATGCCAAAACAATACTGATCAGGACACGGAATTACCTGTATTTGTGCTCTGTTTTGCTCATTTCAGTATTAGTGACACAAAAGCATAATAATTCCTCGTTATCTCTTGAATCTGCATCAGAGAGTCGCTGTAATGAACCAAAACGCTTTGCAGGGCGAGAAACACAAAAAGACTAGACAACATGCTGAATGTTGATTTGTCTCAAATCAACACCGAAAAGGCTCAGGAAATGGGAAAAGTACTGTGATTTACTCATTTCAGTGAGTGTGTGACAAAAGCACAATTGTGTTACAGTTCCCATGTACCTGCATCATAGAGTCGTGGTTAAGCACCAAAAGCGCTTTGCTTAGCGAGGAAAACATAAAAATGACATATTAGATGAATCAAACTTGAAACTCATATTCGCGTTTTATCTTCCCATAAATATGAAAGTTTCTCACGTTTTGGGGGTCAAATATCACAGCATTTGCAGGAAAAAGCTAAAGAGGACAGAGAATGCAGAAATTTGCAATGACCATAGGAAAAATCTACAATAACATGCTGGATGCCAAAACAGCACAGAAAAGGCTCAGGACACGGAATTACATGTTTTTGTACTCTGTTTCGCTCATTTCAGTATTAGTGCCACAAAAGCATAATAATTCCTCGTTCTCTCTTGAATCTGCATCAGAGAGTCGCTGTAATGAACCAAAACGCTTTGCAGGGCGAGAAACACCAAAAAGACTAGACAACATGCTGAATAAGACAAATCAACACCGAAAAGGCTCAGGAAATGGGAAAAGTACTGTGATTTACTCATTTCAGTGAGTGTGTGACAAAAGCACAATTGTGTTACAGTTCCCATGTACCTGCATCATAGAGTCGTGGTTAAGCACCAAAAGCGCTTTGCTTAAGCGAGGAAAACATAAAAAGGACATATTAGATGAATCAAACTTGAAACTCTTATTTTCTTTTTATCTTCCCATAAATATGAAAGTTTCTCACGTTTTGGGGGTCAAATATCACAGCATTTGCAGGAAAAAGCTAAAGAGGACAGAGAATGCAGAAATTTGCATTGACCATAGGAAACACTACAATAACATGTTGGATACCAGAACACTACCGATCAGGACACGGAATTACATGTTTTTGTACTCTGTTTCGCTCATTTCAGTATTAGTGCCACAAAAGCATAATAATTCCTCGTTATCTCTTGAATCTGCATCAGAGAGTCGCTGTAATGAACCAAAACGCTTTGCAGGGCGAGAAACACAAAAAGACTAGACAACATGCTGAATGAGACAAATCAACACCGAAAAGGCTCAGGAAATGGGAAAAGTACTGTGATTTACTCATTTCAGTGAGTGTGTGACAAAAGCACAATTGTGTTACAGTTCCCATGTACCTGCATCATAGAGTCGTGGTTAAGCACCAAAAGCGCTTTGCTTAAGCGAGGAAAACATAAAAATGACATATTAGATGAATCAAACTTGAAACTCATATTCGCGTTTTATCTTCCCATAAATATGAAAGTTTCTCACGTTTTGGGGGTCAAATATCACAGCATTTGCAGGAAAAAGCTAAAGAGGACAGAGAATGCAGAAATTTGCAATGACCATAGGAAAAATCTACAATAACATGCTGGATGCCAAAACAGCACAGAAAAGGCTCAGGACACGGAATTACATGTTTTTGTACTCTGTTTCGCTCATTCCAGTATTAGTGCCACAAAAGCATAATAATTCCTCGTTCTCTCTTGAATCTGCATCAGAGAGTCGCTGTAATGAACCAAAACGCTTTGCAGGGCGAGAAACACCAAAAAGACTAGACAACATGCTGAATAAGACAAATCAACACCGAAAAGGCTCAGGAAATGGGAAAAGTACTGTGATTTACTCATTTCAGTGAGTGTGTGACAAAAGCACAATTGTGTTACAGTTCCCATGTACCTGCATCATAGAGTCGTGGTTAAGCACCAAAAGCGCTTTGCTTAAGCGAGGAAAACATAAAAAGGACATATTAGATGAATCAAACTTGAAACTCTTATTTTCTTTTTATCTTCCCATAAATATGAAAGTTTCTCACGTTTTGGGGGTCAAATATCACAGCATTTGCAGGAAAAAGCTAAAGAGGACAGAGAATGCAGAAATTTGCATTGACCATAGGAAACACTACAATAACATGTTGGATACCAGAACACTACCGATCAGGACACGGAATTACATGTTTTTGTACTCTGTTTCGCTCATTTCAGTATTAGTGCCACAAAAGCATAATAATTCCTCGTTCTCTCTTGAATCTGCATCAGAGAGTCGCTGTAATGAACCAAAACGCTTTGCAGGGCGAGAAACACAAAAAGACTAGACAACATGCTGAATAAGACGAATCAACACCGAAAAGGCTCAGGAAATGGGAAAAGTACTCTGATTTACTCATTTCAGTGAGTGTGTGACAAAAGCACAATTGTGTTACAGTTCCCATGTACCTGCATCATAGAGTCGTGGTTTAGCACCAAAAGCGCTTTGCTTAAGCGAGGAAAACATAAAAATGACATATTAGATGAATCAAACTTGAAACTCATATTTGCGTTTTATCTTCCCATAAATATGAAACTTTCTCACGTTTTGGGGGTCAAATATCACAGCATTTGCAGGAAAAAGCTAAAGAGGGCAGAGAATGCAGAAATTTGCAATGACCATAGGAAAAATCTACAATAACATGCTGGATGCCAAAACAGCACAGAAAAGGCTCAGGACACGGAATTACATGTTTTTGTACTCTGTTTCGCTCATTTCAGTATTAGTGCCACAAAAGCATAATAATTCCTCGTTCTCTCTTGAATCTGCATCAGAGAGTCGCTGTAATGAACCAAAACGCTTTGCAGGGCGAGAAACACAAAAAGACTAGACAACATGCTGAATGTTGATTTGTCTTAAATCAACACCGAAAAGGCTCAGGAAATGGGAAAAGTACTCTGATTTACTCATTTCAGTGAGTGTGTGACAAAAGCACAATTGTGTTACAGTGCCCATGTACCTGCATCATAGAGTTGTGGTTAAGCACCAAAAGCGCTTTGCTTAAGCGAGAAAAACATAAAAATGACATTATTTGAATCAAACTTGAAACTCTTATTTGCTTTTTATCTTCCCATAAATATGAAAGTTTCTCACGTTTTGGGGGTCAAATATCACAGCATTTGCAGGAAAAAGCTAAAGAGGGCAGAGAATGCAGAAATTTGCAATGACCATAGGAAGCACTACAATAACATGCTGGATGCCAAAACAATACTGATCAGGACACGGAATTACCTGTATTTGTGCTCTGTTTTGCTCATTTCAGTATTAGTGCCACAAAAGCATAATAATTCCTCGTTATCTCTTGAATCTGCATCAGAGAGTCGCTGTAATGAACCAAAACGCTTTGCAGGGCGAGAAACACAAAAAGACTAGACAACATGCTGAATAAGACGAATCAACACCGAAAAGGCTCAGGAAATGGGAAAAGTACTCTGATTTACTCATTTCAGTGAGTGTGTGACAAAAGCACAATTGTGTTACAGTTCCCATGTACCTGCATCATAGAGTCGTGGTTAAGCACCAAAAGCGCTTTGCTTAGCGAGGAAAACATA
>NW_027437316.1:0-27000 GCF_033239565.1 Halichoeres trimaculatus
AAGTCAGTGCAGCACTTGTTGTGGTAGTTGCTGCAGTTGTTGCTGTTCTTGGGGCAGTTGTTGTGGGAGTAGCTGCAATAGTTGTGCTTTCTGCAGCAGTTGTGGTAGTGGCCAAAGCTGTAGTTCTTGTTGTAGCTCCAGTTGTTGTTTTTGTTGTTGTTGTTGTTGTTGTTGTTGTTGTTGTTGTTGTCGTTGGACTTGCAGTTGAAGTGGTTGGAGCAGCACTTTTTGTTGTTCTTGTTGTTGTTGGTACAAGTGTGTTTGCAGTTGGTGCAGTTGTTGTAGGAGTAGCTTCAGAAGTTGTGGAAGTTAAAGCAATTGTAGTAGTGGCTGCAGGCGTAGTGGTTTTTGGAGCAAAGGTTGTTACTGATGGAGCAAGAGTTGTGGTTGATCGACCAGCACCTGTGGCAGTCAGTGTAGCACTTGTGGTAGTTGGTGCAGTGATTGTTGTTTTGGCTGCAGTTGTCCTGGACCTGGCTGCAATACTTGTGGTGGTTGCAGCAGTTGAAGTAGTTGGAGAAGTTGTTGTGGAAGACCGCACAGTTGCAGTTGTTGATGGAGCAAGAGATGTAGAAGTTGGTGCAGAGGTCCTTGTGGTTGTGATGGGTAAGGAAGTTGTGCTAGTCTGTGTAATGGTCGTGGCAGCTAGAGTTGCTGATGTTGTTGGACCTTCAGTGACAGAAGTTGTAGAAGACAGCGCAGCACTTGTTGTGGTAGTTGCTGCAGTTGTTGCTGTTCTTGGGGCAGTTGTTGTGGGAGTAGCTGCAATAGTTGTGCTTTCTGCAGCAGTTGTGGTAGTGGCCACAGCTGTAGTTCTTGTTGTAGCTCCAGTTGTTGTTTTTGTTGTTGTTGTTGTTGTCGTTGGACTTGCAGTTGAAGTGGTTGGAGCAGCACTTTTTGTTGTTGTTGGTACAAGTGTGTTTGTAGTTGGTGAAGTTGTTGTAGGAGTAGCTTTAGAAGTTGTGGAAGTTGCAGCAATTGTAGTAGTGGCTGCAGGTGTAGTGGTTGTTGGAGCAAAGGTTGTCATTGATGGAGCAAGAGTTGTGGTTGATGGACCAGCACCTGTTGCAGTCAGTATAGCACTTGTTGTAGGTGGTGCAGTGGTTGTTGTTTTGGCTGCAGTTGTTGTGGAACTGGCTGCAATACTTGTGGTGGTTGCAGCAGTTGAAGTAGTTGGAGAAGTTGTTGTGGAAGACCGCATAGTTGCAGTTGTTGATGGAGTAAGAGATGTAGAAGTTGGTGCAGAGGTCCTTGTGGTTGTGATGGGTAAGGAAGTTGTGCTAGTCTGTGTAATGGTCGTGGTAGCTACAGTTGCTGTTGTTGATGGACCTTCAGTGACAGAAGTTGTAGAAGTCAGTGCAGCACTTGTTGTGGTAGTTGCTGCAGTTGTTGCTGTTCTTGGGGCAGTTGTTGTGGGAGTAGCTGCAATAGTTGTGCTTTCTGCAGCAGTTGTGGTAGTGGCGACAGCTGAAGTGCTTGTTGTAGCACCAGTTGTTGTAGCACCAGTTGTTGTTGTTGTTGATGTAGTTGGACCTGCAGTTGAAGTGGTTGGAGCAGCACTTTTTGTTGTTGTTGGTACAAGTGTGTTTGTAGTTGGTGCAGTTGTTGTAGGAGTAGCTTCAGAAGTTGTGGAAGTTGCAGCAACTGTAGTGGTTGTTGGAGCACAGGTTGTCATTGATGGAGCAAGAGTTGTGGTTGATGGACCAGCACCTGTGGCAGTCAGTATAGCACTTGTGGTAGTTGGTGTAGTGGTTGTTGTTTTGGCTGCAGTTGTTGTGGAACTGGCTGCAATACTTGTGGTGGTTGCAGCAGTTGAAGTAGTTGGAGAAGTTGTTGTGGAAGACTGCATAGTTGCAGTTGTTGATGGAGTAAGAGATGTAGAAGTTGGTGCAGAGGTCCTTGTGGTTGTGATGGGTAAGGAAGTTGTGCTAGTCTGTGTAATGGTCGTGGTAGCTACAGTTGCTGTTGTTGATGGACCTTCAGTGACAGAAGTTGTAGAAGTCAGTGCAGCACTTGTTGTGGTAGTTGCTGCAGTTGTTGCTGTTCTTGGGGCAGTTGTTGTGGGAGTAGCTGCAATAGTTGTGCTTTCTGCAGCAGTTGTGGTAGTGGCGACAGCTGAAGTGCTTGATGTAGCACAAGTTGTTGTTGTTGTTGTTGTTGTTGTTGTTGTCGTTGGACCTGCAGTTGAAGTGGTTGGAGCAGCACTTTTTGTTGTTGTTGGTACAAGTGTGTTTGTAGTTGGTGCAGTTGTTGTAGGAGTAGCTTCAGAAGTTGTGGAAGTTGCAGCAACTGTAGTAGTGGCTGCAGGTGTAGTGGTTGTTGGAGCAAAGGTTGTCATTGATGGAGCAAGAGTTGTGGTTGATGGACCAGCACCTGTGGCAGTCAGTATAGCACTTGTGGTAGTTGGTGTAGTGGTTGTTGTTTTGGCTGCAGTTGTTGTGGAACTGGCTGCAATACTTGTGGTGGTTGCAGCAGTTGAAGTAGTTGGAGAAGTTGTTGTGGAAGACTGCATAGTTGCAGTTGTTGATGGAGTAAGAGATGTAGAAGTTGGTGCAGAGGTCCTTGTGGTTGTGATGGGTAAGGAAGTTGTGCTAGTCTGTGTAATGGTCGTGGTAGCTACAGTTGCTGTTGTTGATGGACCTTCAGTGACAGAAGTTGTAGAAGTCAGTGCAGCACTTGTTGTGGTAGTTGCTGCAGTTGTTGCTTTTCTTGGGGCAGTTGTTGTGGGAGTAGCTGCAATAGTTGTGCTTTCTGCAGCAGTTGTGGTAGTGGCGACAGCTGAAGTGCTTGTTGTAGCACCAGTTGTTGTTGTTGTTGTTGTTGTTGTTGTCGTTGGACCTGCAGTTGAAGTGGTTGGAGCAGCACTTTTTGTTGTTGTTGGTACAAGTGTGTTTGTAGTTGGTGCAGTTGTTGTAGGAGTAGCTTCAGAAGTTGTGGAAGTTGCAGCAACTGTAGTATAGGCTGCAGGTGTAGTGGTTGTTGGAGCAAAGGTTGTCATTGATGGAGCAAGAGTTGTGGTTGATGGACCAGCACCTGTGGCAGTCAGTATATCACTTGTGGTAGTTGGTGTAGTGGTTGTTGTTTTGGCTGCAGTTGTTGTGGAACTGGCTGCAATACTTGTGGTGGTTGCAGCAGTTGAAGTATTTGGAGAAGTTGTTGTGGAAGACTGCATAGTTGCAGTTGTTGATGGAGTAAGAGATGTAGAAGTTGGTGCAGAGGTCCTTGTGGTTATGATGGGTAAGGAAGTTGTGCTAGTCTGTGTAATGGTCGTGGTAGCTACAGTTGCTGTTGTTGATTGACCTTCAGTGACAGAAGTTGTAGAAGTCAGTGCAGCACTTGTTGTGGTAGTTGCTGCAGTTGTTGCTGTTCTTGGGGCAGTTGTTGTGGGAGTAGCTGCAATAGTTGTGCTTTCTGCAGCAGTTGTGGTTGTTGGAGCAAAGGTTGTCATTGATGGAGCAAGAGTTGTGGTTGATGGACCAGCACCTGTGGCAGTCAGTATAGCACTTGTGGTAGTTGGTGTAGTGGTTGTTGTTTTGGCTGCAGTTGTTGTGGAACTGGCTGCAATACTTGTGGTGGTTGCAGCAGTTGAAGTAGTTGGAGAAGTTGTTGTGGAAGACTGCATAGTTGCAGTTGTTGATGGAGTAAGAGATGTAGAAGTTGGTGCAGAGGTCCTTGTGGTTATGATGGGTAAGGAAGTTGTGCTAGTCTGTGTAATGGTCGTGGTAGCTACAGTTGCTGTTGTTGATTGACCTTCAGTGACAGAAGTTGTAGAAGTCAGTGCAGCACTTGTTGTGGTAGTTGCTGCAGTTGTTGCTGTTCTTGGGGCAGTTGTTGTGGGAGTAGCTGCAATAGTTGTGCTTTCTGCAGCAGTTGTGGTTGTTGGAGCAAAGGTTGTCATTGATGGAGCAAGAGTTGTGGTTGATGGACCAGCACCTGTGGCAGTCAGTATAGCACTTGTGGTAGTTGGTGTAGTGGTTGTTGTTTTGGCTGCAGTTGTTGTGGAACTGGCTGCAATACTTGTGGTGGTTGCAGCAGTTGAAGTAGTTGGAGAAGTTGTTGTGGAAGACTGCATAGTTGCAGTTGTTGATGGAGTAAGAGATGTAGAAGTTGGTGCAGAGGTCCTTGTGGTTTTGATGGGTAAGGAAGTTGTGCTAGTCTGTGTAATGGTCGTGGTAGCTACAGTTGCTGTTGTTGATGGACCTTCAGTGACAGAAGTTGTAGAAGTCAGTGCAGCACTTGTTGTGGTAGTTGCTGCAGTTGTTGCTTTTCTTGGGGCAGTTGTTGTGGGAGTAGCTGCAATAGTTGTGCTTTCTGCAGCAGTTGTGGTAGTGGCGACAGCTGAAGTGCTTGTTGTAGCACCAGTTGTTGTTGTTGTTGTTGTTGTTGTTGTTGTTGTTGTCGTTGGACCTGCAGTTGAAGTGGTTGGAGCAGCACTTTTTGTTGTTGTTGGTACAAGTGTGTTTGTAGTTGGTGCAGTTGTTGTAGGAGTAGCTTCAGAAGTTGTGGAAGTTGCAGCAACTGTAGTAGTGGCTGCAGGTGTAGTGGTTGTTGGAGCAAAGGTTGTCATTGATGGAGCAAGAGTTGTGGTTGATGGACCAGCACCTGTGGCAGTCAGTATAGCACTTGTGGTAGTTGGTGTAGTGGTTGTTGTTTTGGCTGCAGTTGTTGTGGAACTGGCTGCAATACTTGTGGTGGTTGCAGCAGTTGAAGTAGTTGGAGAAGTTGTTGTGGAAGACTGCATAGTTGCAGTTGTTGATGGAGTAAGAGATGTAGAAGTTGGTGCAGAGGTCCTTGTGGTTGTGATGGGTAAGGAAGTTGTGCTAGTCTGTGTAATGGTCGTGGTAGCTACAGTTGCTGTTGTTGATGGACCTTCAGTGACAGAAGTTGTAGAAGTCAGTGCAGCACTTGTTGTGGTAGTTGCTGCAGTTGTTGCTGTTCTTGGGGCAGTTGTTGTGGGAGTAGCTGCAATAGTTGTGCTTTCTGCAGCAGTTGTGGTAGTGGCGACAGCTGAAGTGCTTGTTGTAGCACCAGTTGTTGTTGTTGTTGTTGTTGTTGTTGTTGTTGTCGTTGGACCTGCAGTTGAAGTGGTTGGAGCAGCACTTTTTGTTGTTGTTGGTACAAGTGTGTTTGTAGTTGGTGCAGTTGTTGTAGGAGTAGCTTCAGAAGTTGTGGAAGTTGCAGCAACTGTAGTAGTGGCTGCAGGTGTAGTGGTTGTTGGAGCAAAGGTTGTCATTGATGGAGCAAGAGTTGTGGTTGATGGACCAGCACCTGTGGCAGTCAGTATAGCACTTGTGGTAGTTGGTGTAGTGGTTGTTGTTTTGGCTGCAGTTGTTGTGGAACTGGCTGCAATACTTGTGGTGGTTGCAGCAGTTGAAGTAGTTGGAGAAGTTGTTGTGGAAGACTGCATAGTTGCAGTTGTTGATGGAGTAAGAGATGTAGAAGTTGGTGCAGAGGTCCTTGTGGTTTTGATGGGTAAGGAAGTTGTGCTAGTCTGTGTAATGGTCGTGGTAGCTACAGTTGCTGTTGTTGATGGACCTTCAGTGACAGAAGTTGTAGAAGTCAGTGCAGCACTTGTTGTGGTAGTTGCTGCAGTTGTTGCTTTTCTTGGGGCAGTTGTTGTGGGAGTAGCTGCAATAGTTGTGCTTTCTGCAGCAGTTGTGGTAGTGGCGACAGCTGAAGTGCTTGTTGTAGCACCAGTTGTTGTTGTTGTTGTTGTTGTTGTTGTTGTTGTCGTTGGACCTGCAGTTGAAGTGGTTGGAGCAGCACTTTTTGTTGTTGTTGGTACAAGTGTGTTTGTAGTTGGTGCAGTTGTTGTAGGAGTAGCTTCAGAAGTTGTGGAAGTTGCAGCAACTGTAGTAGTGGCTGCAGGTGTAGTGGTTGTTGGAGCAAAGGTTGTCATTGATGGAGCAAGAGTTGTGGTTGATGGACCAGCACCTGTGGCAGTCAGTATAGCACTTGTGGTAGTTGGTGTAGTGGTTGTTGTTTTGGCTGCAGTTGTTGTGGAACTGGCTGCAATACTTGTGGTGGTTGCAGCAGTTGAAGTAGTTGGAGAAGTTGTTGTGGAAGACTGCATAGTTGCAGTTGTTGATGGAGTAAGAGATGTAGAAGTTGGTGCAGAGGTCCTTGTGGTTGTGATGGGTAAGGAAGTTGTGCTAGTCTGTGTAATGGTCGTGGTAGCTACAGTTGCTGTTGTTGATGGACCTTCAGTGACAGAAGTTGTAGAAGTCAGTGCAGCACTTGTTGTGGTAGTTGCTGCAGTTGTTGCTGTTCTTGGGGCAGTTGTTGTGGGAGTAGCTGCAATAGTTGTGCTTTCTGCAGCAGTTGTGGTAGTGGCGACAGCTGAAGTGCTTGTTGTAGCACCAGTTGTTGTTGTTGTTGTTGTTGTTGTTGTTGTTGTCGTTGGACCTGCAGTTGAAGTGGTTGGAGCAGCACTTTTTGTTGTTGTTGGTACAAGTGTGTTTGTAGTTGGTGCAGTTGTTGTAGGAGTAGCTTCAGAAGTTGTGGAAGTTGCAGCAACTGTAGTAGTGGCTGCAGGTGTAGTGGTTGTTGGAGCAAAGGTTGTCATTGATGGAGCAAGAGTTGTGGTTGATGGACCAGCACCTGTGGCAGTCAGTATAGCACTTGTGGTAGTTGGTGTAGTGGTTGTTGTTTTGGCTGCAGTTGTTGTGGAACTGGCTGCAATACTTGTGGTGGTTGCAGCAGTTGAAGTAGTTGGAGAAGTTGTTGTGGAAGACTGCATAGTTGCAGTTGTTGATGGAGTAAGAGATGTAGAAGTTGGTGCAGAGGTCCTTGTGGTTGTGATGGGTAAGGAAGTTGTGCTAGTCTGTGTAATGGTCGTGGTAGCTACAGTTGCTGTTGTTGATGGACCTTCAGTGACAGAAGTTGTAGAAGTCAGTGCAGCACTTGTTGTGGTAGTTGCTGCAGTTGTTGCTGTTCTTGGGGCAGTTGTTGTGGGAGTAGCTGCAATAGTTGTGCTTTCTGCAGCAGTTGTGGTAGTGGCGACAGCTGAAGTGCTTGTTGTAGCACCAGTTGTTGTAGCACCAGTTGTTGTTGTTGTTGTTGTTGTTGGACCTGCAGTTGAAGTGGTTGGAGCAGCACTTTTTGTTGTTGTTGGTACAAGTGTGTTTGTAGTTGGTGCAGTTGTTGTAGGAGTAGCTTCAGAAGTTGTGGAAGTTGCAGCAACTGTAGTAGTGGCTGCAGGTGTAGTGGTTGTTGGAGCAAAGGTTGTCATTGATGGAGCAAGAGTTGTGGTTGATGGACCAGCACCTGTGGCAGTCAGTATAGCACTTGTGGTAGTTGGTGTAGTGGTTGTTGTTTTGGCTGCAGTTGTTGTGGAACTGGCTGCAATACTTGTGGTGGTTGCAGCAGTTGAAGTAGTTGGAGAAGTTGTTGTGGAAGACTGCATAGTTGCAGTTGTTGATGGAGTAAGAGATGTAGAAGTTGGTGCAGAGGTCCTTGTGGTTGTGATGGGTAAGGAAGTTGTGCTAGTCTGTGTAATGGTCGTGGTAGCTACAGTTGCTGTTGTTGATGGACCTTCAGTGACAGAAGTTGTAGAAGTCAGTGCAGCACTTGTTGTGGTAGTTGCTGCAGTTGTTGCTGTTCTTGGGGCAGTTGTTGTGGGAGTAGCTGCAATAGTTGTGCTTTCTGCAGCAGTTGTGGTAGTGGCGACAGCTGAAGTGCTTGTTGTAGCACCAGTTGTTGTTGTTGTTGTTGTTGTTGTTGTTGTTGTCGTTGGACCTGCAGTTGAAGTGGTTGGAGCAGCACTTTTTGTTGTTGTTGGTACAAGTGTGTTTGTAGTTGGTGCAGTTGTTGTAGGAGTAGCTTCAGAAGTTGTGGAAGTTGCAGCAACTGTAGTAGTGGCTGCAGGTGTAGTGGTTGTTGGAGCAAAGGTTGTCATTGATGGAGCAAGAGTTGTGGTTGATGGACCAGCACCTGTGGCAGTCAGTATAGCACTTGTGGTAGTTGGTGTAGTGGTTGTTGTTTTGGCTGCAGTTGTTGTGGAACTGGCTGCAATACTTGTGGTGGTTGCAGCAGTTGAAGTAGTTGGAGAAGTTGTTGTGGAAGACCGCATAGTTGCAGTTGTTGATGGAGTAAGAGATGTAGAAGTTGGTGCAGAGGTCCTTGTGGTTGTGATGGGTAAGGAAGTTGTGCTAGTCTGTGTAATGGTCGTGGTAGCTACAGTTGCTGTTGTTGATGGACCTTCAGTGACAGAAGTTGTAGAAGTCAGTGCAGCACTTGTTGTGGTAGTTGCTGCAGTTGTTGCTGTTCTTGGGGCAGTTGTTGTGGGAGTAGCTGCAATAGTTGTGCTTTCTGCAGCAGTTGTGGAAGTGGCGACAGCTGAAGTGCTTGTTGTAGCACCAGTTGTTGTGGTTGTTGTTGTTGTTGTTGTTGTCGTTGGACCTGCAGTTGAAGTGGTTGGAGCAGCACTTTTTGTTGTTGTTGGTACAAGTGTGTTTGTAGTTGGTGCAGTTGTTGTAGGAGTAGCTTCAGAAGTTGTGGAAGTTGCAGCAACTGTAGTGGTGGCTGCAGGTGTAGTGGTTGTTGGAGCAAAGGTTGTCATTGAAGGAGCAAGACTTGTGGTTGATGGACCAGCACCTGTGGCAGTCAGTATAGCACTTGTGGTAGTTGGTGTAGTGGTTGTTGTTTTGGCTGCAGTTGTTGTGGAACTGGCTGCAATACTTGTGGTGGTTGCAGCAGTTGAAGTAGTTGGAGAAGTTGTTGTGGAAGACCGCATAGTTGCAGTTGTTGATGGAGTAAGAGATGTAGAAGTTGGTGCAGAGGTCCTTGTGGTTGTGATGGGTAAGGAAGTTGTGCTAGTCTGTGTAATGGTCGTGGTAGCTACAGTTGCTGTTGTTGATGGACCTTCAGTGACAGAAGATGTAGAAGTCAGTGCAGCACTTGTTGTGGTAGTTGCTGCAGTTGTTGCTGTTCTTGGGGCAGTTGTTGTGGGAGTAGCTGCAATAGTTGTGCTTTCTGCAGCAGTTGTGGTAGTGGCGACAGCTGAAGTGCTTGTTGTAGCACCAGTTGTTGTTGTTGTTGTCGTTGGACCTGCAGTTGAAGTGGTTGGAGCAGCACTTTTTGTTGTTGTTGGTACAAGTGTGTTTGTAGTTGGTGCAGTTGTTGTAGGAGTAGCTTCAGAAGTTGTGGAAGTTGCAGCAACTGTAGTAGTGGCTGCAGGTGTAGTGGTTGTTGGAGCAAAGGTTGTCATTGAAGGAGCAAGACTTGTGGTTGATGGACCAGCACCTGTGGCAGTCAGTATAGCACTTGTGGTAGTTGGTGCAGCTGTTGTTGTTTTGGCTGCAGTTGTTGTGGAACTGGCTGCAATTCTTGTGGTGGTTGCAGCAGCTGAAGTAGTTGGAGAAGTTGTTGTGGAAGACCGCATAGTTGCAGTTGTTGATGGAGTAAGAGATGTAGAAGTTGGTGCAGAGGTCCTTGTGGTTGTGATGGGTAAGGAAGTTGTGCTAGTCTGTGTAATGGTCGTGGTAGCTACAGTTGCTGTTGTTGATGGACCTTCAGTGACAGAAGTTGTAGAAGTCAGTGCAGCACTTGTTGTGGTAGTTGCTGCAGTTGTTGCTGTTCTTGGGGCAGTTGTTGTGGGAGTAGCTGCAATAGTTGTGCTTTCTGCAGCAGTTGTGGTAGTGGCGACAGCTGCAGTGCTTGTTGTAGCACCAGTTGTTGTTGTTGTTGTTGTTGTTGTTGTTGTTGTTGTCGTTGGACCTGCAGTTGAAGTGGTTGGAGCAGCACTTTTTGTTGTTGTTGGTACAAGTGTGTTTGTAGTTGGTGCAGTTGTTGTAGGAGTAGCTTCAGAAGTTGTGGAAGTTGCAGCAACTGTAGTGGTTGTTGGAGCAAAGGTTGTCATTGATGGAGCAAGAGTTGTGGTTGATCGACCAGCACCTGTGGCAGTCAGTATAGCACTTGTAGTAGTTGGTGCAGCTGTTGTTGTTTTGGCTGCAGTTGTTGTGGAACTGGCTGCAATACTTGTGGTGGTTGCAGCAGTTGAAGTAGTTGGAGAAGTTGTTGTGGAAGACAGCATAGTTGCAGTTGTTGATGGAGTAAGAGATGTAGAAGTTGGTGCAGAGGTCCTTGTGTTTGTGATGGGTAAGGAAGTTGTGCTAGTCTGTGTAATGGTCGTGGTAGCTACAGTTGCTGTTGTTGATGGACCTTCAGTGACAGAAGTTGTAGAAGTCAGTGCAGCACTTGTTGTGGTAGTTGCTGCAGTTGTTGCTGTTCTTGGGGCAGTTGTTGTGGGAGTAGCTGCAATAGTTGTGCGTTCTGCAGCAGTTGTGGTAGTGGCGACAGCTGAAGTGCTTGTTGTAGCACCAGTTGTTGTTGTTGTTGTTGTTGTTGTTGTTGTTGTTGTTGGACCTGCAGTTGAAGTGGTTGGAGCAGCACTTTTTGTTGTTGTTGGTACAAGTGTGTTTGTAGTTGGTGCAGTTGTTGTAGGAGTAGCTTCAGAAGTTGTGGAAGTTGCAGCAACTGTAGTAGTGGCTGCAGGTGTAGTGGTTGTTGGAGCAAAGGTTGTCATTGATGGAGCAAGAGTTGTGGTTGATGGACCAGCACCTGTGGCAGTCAGTATAGCACTTGTGGTAGTTGGTGTAGTGGTTGTTGTTTTGGCTGCAGTTGTTGTGGAACTGGCTGCAATACTTGTGGTGGTTGCAGCAGTTGAAGTAGTTGGAGAAGTTGTTGTGGAAGACTGCATAGTTGCAGTTGTTGATGGAGTAAGAGATGTAGAAGTTGGTGCAGAGGTCCTTGTGGTTGTGATGGGTAAGGAAGTTG
Organism: Halichoeres trimaculatus; assembly: GCF_033239565.1. Taxonomy (NCBI): domain Eukaryota; kingdom Metazoa; phylum Chordata; class Actinopteri; order Labriformes; family Labridae; genus Halichoeres; species Halichoeres trimaculatus. The sequence continues at coordinate 10,777 of NW_027437316.1, forward strand.
TGCTAGTCTGTGTAATGGTCGTGGTAGCTACAGTTGCTGTTGTTGATGGACCTTCAGTGACAGAAGTTGTAGAAGTCAGTGCAGCACTTGTTGTGGTAGTTGCTGCAGTTGTTGCTGTTCTTGGGGCAGTTGTTGTGGGAGTAGCTGCAATAGTTGTGCTTTCTGCAGCAGTTGTGGTAGTGGCGACAGCTGAAGTGCTTGTTGTAGCACCAGTTGTTGTTGTTGTTGTTGTTGTTGTTGTTGTTGTTGGACCTGCAGTTGAAGTGGTTGGAGCAGCACTTTTTGTTGTTGTTGGTACAAGTGTGTTTGTAGTTGGTGCAGTTGTTGTAGGAGTAGCTTCAGAAGTTGTGGAAGTTGCAGCAACTGTAGTAGTGGCTGCAGGTGTAGTGGTTGTTGGAGCAAAGGTTGTCATTGATGGAGCAAGAGTTGTGGTTGATGGACCAGCACCTGTGGCAGTCAGTATAGCACTTGTGGTAGTTGGTGTAGTGGTTGTTGTTTTGGCTGCAGTTGTTGTGGAACTGGCTGCAATACTTGTGGTGGTTGCAGCAGTTGAAGTAGTTGGAGAAGTTGTTGTGGAAGACTGCATAGTTGCAGTTGTTGATGGAGTAAGAGATGTAGAAGTTGGTGCAGAGGTCCTTGTGGTTGTGATGGGTAAGGAAGTTGTGCTAGTCTGTGTAATGGTCGTGGTAGCTACAGTTGCTGTTGTTGATGGACCTTCAGTGACAGAAGTTGTAGAAGTCAGTGCAGCACTTGTTGTGGTAGTTGCTGCAGTTGTTGCTGTTCTTGGGGCAGTTGTTGTGGGAGTAGCTGCAATAGTTGTGCTTTCTGCAGCAGTTGTGGTAGTGGCGACAGCTGAAGTGCTTGTTGTAGCACCAGTTGTTGTTGTTGTTGTTGTTGTTGTTGTTGTCGTTGGACCTGCAGTTGAAGTGGTTGGAGCAGCACTTTTTGTTGTTGTTGGTACAAGTGTGTTTGTAGTTGGTGCAGTTGTTGTAGGAGTAGCTTCAGAAGTTGTGGAAGTTGCAGCAACTGTAGTAGTGGCTGCAGGTGTAGTGGTTGTTGGAGCAAAGGTTGTCATTGATGGAGCAAGAGTTGTGGTTGATGGACCAGCACCTGTGGCAGTCAGTATAGCACTTGTGGTAGTTGGTGTAGTGGTTGTTGTTTTGGCTGCAGTTGTTGTGGAACTGGCTGCAATACTTGTGGTGGTTGCAGCAGTTGAAGTAGTTGGAGAAGTTGTTGTGGAAGACCGCATAGTTGCAGTTGTTGATGGAGTAAGAGATGTAGAAGTTGGTGCAGAGGTCCTTGTGGTTGTGATGGGTAAGGAAGTTGTGCTAGTCTGTGTAATGGTCGTGGTAGCTACAGTTGCTGTTGTTGATGGACCTTCAGTGACAGAAGTTGTAGAAGTCAGTGCAGCACTTGTTGTGGTAGTTGCTGCAGTTGTTGCTGTTCTTGGGGCAGTTGTTGTGGGAGTAGCTGCAATAGTTGTGCTTTCTGCAGCAGTTGTGGTAGTGGCGACAGCTGAAGTGCTTGTTGTAGCACCAGTTGTTGTTGTTGTTGTTGTTGTTGTTGTTGTCGTTGGACCTGCAGTTGAAGTGGTTGGAGCAGCACTTTTTGTTGTTGTTGGTACAAGTGTGTTTGTAGTTGGTGCAGTTGTTGTAGGAGTAGCTTCAGAAGTTGTGGAAGTTGCAGCAACTGTAGTAGTGGCTGCAGGTGTAGTGGTTGTTGGAGCAAAGGTTGTCATTGATGGAGCAAGAGTTGTGGTTGATGGACCAGCACCTGTGGCAGTCAGTATAGCACTTGTGGTAGTTGGTGTAGTGGTTGTTGTTTTGGCTGCAGTTGTTGTGGAACTGGCTGCAATACTTGTGGTGGTTGCAGCAGTTGAAGTAGTTGGAGAAGTTGTTGTGGAAGACTGCATAGTTGCAGTTGTTGATGGAGTAAGAGATGTAGAAGTTGGTGCAGAGGTCCTTGTGGTTGTGATGGGTAAGGAAGTTGTGCTAGTCTGTGTAATGGTCGTGGTAGCTACAGTTGCTGTTGTTGATGGACCTTCAGTGACAGAAGTTGTAGAAGTCAGTGCAGCACTTGTTGTGGTAGTTGCTGCAGTTGTTGCTGTTCTTGGGGCAGTTGTTGTGGGAGTAGCTGCAATAGTTGTGCTTTCTGCAGCAGTTGTGGTAGTGGCGACAGCTGAAGTGCTTGTTGTAGCACCAGTTGTTGTTGTTGTTGTTGTTGTTGTTGTTGTTGTTGTTGTTGTTGTTGTTGGACCTGCAGTTGAAGTGGTTGGAGCAGCACTTTTTGTTGTTGTTGGTACAAGTGTGTTTGTAGTTGGTGCAGTTGTTGTAGGAGTAGCTTCAGAAGTTGTGGAAGTTGCAGCAACTGTAGTAGTGGCTGCAGGTGTAGTGGTTGTTGGAGCAAAGGTTGTCATTGATGGAGCAAGAGTCGTGGTTGATGGACCAGCACCTGTGGCAGTCAGTATAGCACTTGTGGTAGTTGGTGTAGTGGTTGTTGTTTTGGCTGCAGTTGTTGTGGAACTGGCTGCAATACTTGTGGTGGTTGCAGCAGTTGAAGTAGTTGGAGAAGTTGTTGTGGAAGACTGCATAGTTGCAGTTGTTGATGGAGTAAGAGATGTAGAAGTTGGTGCAGAGGTCCTTGTGGTTGTGATGGGTAAGGAAGTTGTGCTAGTCTGTGTAATGGTCGTGGTAGCTACAGTTGCTGTTGTTGATGGACCTTCAGTGACAGAAGTTGTAGAAGTCAGTGCAGCACTTGTTGTGGTAGTTGCTGCAGTTGTTGCTGTTCTTGGGGCAGTTGTTGTGGGAGTAGCTGCAATAGTTGTGCTTTCTGCAGCAGTTGTGGTAGTGGCGACAGCTGAAGTGCTTGTTGTAGCACCAGTTGTTGTTGTTGTTGTTGTTGTTGTTGTTGTTGTTGTTGGACCTGCAGTTGAAGTGGTTGGAGCAGCACTTTTTGTTGTTGTTGGTCCAAGTGTGTTTGTAGTTGGTGCAGTTGTTGTGGGAGTAGCTTCAGAAGTTGTGGAAGTTGCAGCAACTGTAGTAGTGGCTGCAGGTGTAGTGGTTGTTGGAGCAAAGGTTGTCATTGATGGAGCAAGAGTTGTGGTTGATGGACCAGCACCTGTGGCAGTCAGTATAGCACTTGTGGTAGTTGGTGTAGTGGTTGTTGTTTTGGCTGCAGTTGTTGTGGAACTGGCTGCAATACTTGTGGTGGTTGCAGCAGTTGAAGTAGTTGGAGAAGTTGTTGTGGAAGACTGCATAGTTGCAGTTGTTGATGGAGTAAGAGATGTAGAAGTTGGTGCAGAGGTCCTTGTGGTTGTGATGGGTAAGGAAGTTGTGCTAGTCTGTGTAATGGTCGTGGTAGCTACAGTTGCTGTTGTTGATGGACCTTCAGTGACAGAAGTTGTAGAAGTCAGTGCAGCACTTGTTGTGGTAGTTGCTGCAGTTGTTGCTGTTCTTGGGGCAGTTGTTGTGGGAGTAGCTGCAATAGTTGTGCTTTCTGCAGCAGTTGTGGTAGTGGCGACAGCTGAAGTGCTTGTTGTAGCACCAGTTGTTGTTGTTGTTGTTGTTGTTGTTGTTGGACCTGCAGTTGAAGTGGTTGGAGCAGCACTTTTTGTTGTTGTTGGTCCAAGTGTGTTTGTAGTTGGTGCAGTTGTTGTGGGAGTAGCTTCAGAAGTTGTGGAAGTTGCAGCAACTGTAGTAGTGGCTGCAGGTGTAGTGGTTGTTGGAGCAAAGGTTGTCATTGATGGAGCAAGAGTTGTGGTTGATGGACCAGCACCTGTGGCAGTCAGTATAGCACTTGTGGTAGTTGGTGTAGTGGTTGTTGTTTTGGCTGCAGTTGTTGTGGAACTGGCTGCAATACTTGTGGTGGTTGCAGCAGTTGAAGTAGTTGGAGAAGTTGTTGTGGAAGACTGCATAGTTGCAGTTGTTGATGGAGTAAGAGATGTAGAAGTTGGTGCAGAGGTCCTTGTGGTTGTGATGGGTAAGGAAGTTGTGCTAGTCTGTGTAATGGTCGTGGTAGCTACAGTTGCTGTTGTTGATGGACCTTCAGTGACAGAAGTTGTAGAAGTCAGTGCAGCACTTGTTGTGGTAGTTGCTGCAGTTGTTGCTGTTCTTGGGGCAGTTGTTGTGGGAGTAGCTGCAATAGTTGTGCTTTCTGCAGCAGTTGTGGTAGTGGCGACAGCTGAAGTGCTTGTTGTAGCACCAGTTGTTGTTGTTGTTGTTGTTGTTGTTGTTGTTGTTGTTGGACCTGCAGTTGAAGTGGTTGGAGCAGCACTTTTTGTTGTTGTTGGTACAAGTGTGTTTGTAGTTGGTGCAGTTGTTGTAGGAGTAGCTTCAGAAGTTGTGGAAGTTGCAGCAACTGTAGTAGTGGCTGCAGGTGTAGTGGTTGTTGGAGCAAAGGTTGTCATTGATGGAGCAAGAGTTGTGGTTGATGGACCAGCACCTGTGGCAGTCAGTATAGCACTTGTGGTAGTTGGTGTAGTGGTTGTTGTTTTGGCTGCAGTTGTTGTGGAACTGGCTGCAATACTTGTGGTGGTTGCAGCAGTTGAAGTAGTTGGAGAAGTTGTTGTGGAAGACTGCATAGTTGCAGTTGTTGATGGAGTAAGAGATGTAGAAGTTGGTGCAGAGGTCCTTGTGGTTGTGATGGGTAAGGAAGTTGTGCTAGTCTGTGTAATGGTCGTGGTAGCTACAGTTGCTGTTGTTGATGGACCTTCAGTGACAGAAGTTGTAGAAGTCAGTGCAGCACTTGTTGTGGTAGTTGCTGCAGTTGTTGCTGTTCTTGGGGCAGTTGTTGTGGGAGTAGCTGCAATAGTTGTGCTTTCTGCAGCAGTTGTGGTAGTGGCGACAGCTGAAGTGCTTGTTGTAGCACCAGTTGTTGTTGTTGTTGTTGTTGTTGTTGTTGGACCTGCAGTTGAAGTGGTTGGAGCAGCACTTTTTGTTGTTGTTGGTCCAAGTGTGTTTGTAGTTGGTGCAGTTGTTGTGGGAGTAGCTTCAGAAGTTGTGGAAGTTGCAGCAACTGTAGTAGTGGCTGCAGGTGTAGTGGTTGTTGGAGCAAAGGTTGTCATTGATGGAGCAAGAGTTGTGGTTGATGGACCAGCACCTGTGGCAGTCAGTATAGCACTTGTGGTAGTTGGTGTAGTGGTTGTTGTTTTGGCTGCAGTTGTTGTGGAACTGGCTGCAATACTTGTGGTGGTTGCAGCAGTTGAAGTAGTTGGAGAAGTTGTTGTGGAAGACTGCATAGTTGCAGTTGTTGATGGAGTAAGAGATGTAGAAGTTGGTGCAGAGGTCCTTGTGGTTGTGATGGGTAAGGAAGTTGTGCTAGTCTGTGTAATGGTCGTGGTAGCTACAGTTGCTGTTGTTGATGGACCTTCAGTGACAGAAGTTGTAGAAGTCAGTGCAGCACTTGTTGTGGTAGTTGCTGCAGTTGTTGCTGTTCTTGGGGCAGTTGTTGTGGGAGTAGCTGCAATAGTTGTGCTTTCTGCAGCAGTTGTGGTAGTGGCGACAGCTGAAGTGCTTGTTGTAGCACCAGTTGTTGTTGTTGTTGTTGTTGTTGTTGTTGTTGTTGTTGTTGGACCTGCAGTTGAAGTGGTTGGAGCAGCACTTTTTGTTGTTGTTGGTACAAGTGTGTTTGTAGTTGGTGCAGTTGTTGTAGGAGTAGCTTCAGAAGTTGTGGAAGTTGCAGCAACTGTAGTAGTGGCTGCAGGTGTAGTGGTTGTTGGAGCAAAGGTTGTCATTGATGGAGCAAGAGTTGTGGTTGATGGACCAGCACCTGTGGCAGTCAGTATAGCACTTGTGGTAGTTGGTGTAGTGGTTGTTGTTTTGGCTGCAGTTGTTGTGGAACTGGCTGCAATACTTGTGGTGGTTGCAGCAGTTGAAGTAGTTGGAGAAGTTGTTGTGGAAGACTGCATAGTTGCAGTTGTTGATGGAGTAAGAGATGTAGAAGTTGGTGCAGAGGTCCTTGTGGTTGTGATGGGTAAGGAAGTTGTGCTAGTCTGTGTAATGGTCGTGGTAGCTACAGTTGCTGTTGTTGATGGACCTTCAGTGACAGAAGTTGTAGAAGTCAGTGCAGCACTTGTTGTGGTAGTTGCTGCAGTTGTTGCTGTTCTTGGGGCAGTTGTTGTGGGAGTAGCTGCAATAGTTGTGCTTTCTGCAGCAGTTGTGGTAGTGGCGACAGCTGAAGTGCTTGTTGTAGCACCAGTTGTTGTTGTTGTTGTTGTTGTTGTTGTTGTTGTTGTTGGACCTGCAGTTGAAGTGGTTGGAGCAGCACTTTTTGTTGTTGTTGGTCCAAGTGTGTTTGTAGTTGGTGCAGTTGTTGTGGGAGTAGCTTCAGAAGTTGTGGAAGTTGCAGCAACTGTAGTAGTGGCTGCAGGTGTAGTGGTTGTTGGAGCAAAGGTTGTCATTGATGGAGCAAGAGTTGTGGTTGATGGACCAGCACCTGTGGCAGTCAGTATAGCACTTGTGGTAGTTGGTGTAGTGGTTGTTGTTTTGGCTGCAGTTGTTGTGGAACTGGCTGCAATACTTGTGGTGGTTGCAGCAGTTGAAGTAGTTGGAGAAGTTGTTGTGGAAGACTGCATAGTTGCAGTTGTTGATGGAGTAAGAGATGTAGAAGTTGGTGCAGAGGTCCTTGTGGTTGTGATGGGTAAGGAAGTTGTGCTAGTCTGTGTAATGGTCGTGGTAGCTACAGTTGCTGTTGTTGATGGACCTTCAGTGACAGAAGTTGTAGAAGTCAGTGCAGCACTTGTTGTGGTAGTTGCTGCAGTTGTTGCTGTTCTTGGGGCAGTTGTTGTGGGAGTAGCTGCAATAGTTGTGCTTTCTGCAGCAGTTGTGGTAGTGGTGACAGCTGAAGTGCTTGTTGTAGCACCAGTTTTTGTTGTTGTTGTTGTTGTCGTTGGACCTGCAGTTGAAGTGGTTGGAGCAGCACTTTTTGTTGTTGTTGGTACAAGTGTGTTTGTAGTTGGTGCAGTTGTTGTAGGAGTAGCTTCAGAAGTTGTGGAAGTTGCAGCAACTGTAGTAGTGGCTGCAGGTGTAGTGGTTGTTGGAGCAAAGGTTGTCATTGATGGAGCAAGAGTTGTGGTTGATGGACCAGCACCTGTGGCAGTCAGTATAGCACTTGTGGTAGTTGGTGTAGTGGTTGTTGTTTTAGCTGCAGTTGTTGTGGAACTGGCTGCAATACTTGTGGTGGTTGCAGCAGTTGAAGTAGTTGGAGAAGTTGTTGTGGAAGACTGCATAGTTGCAGTTGTTGATGGAGTAAGAGATGTAGAAGTTGGTGCAGAGGTCCTTGTGGTTGTGATGGGTAAGGAAGTTGTGCTAGTCTGTGTAATGGTCGTGGTAGCTACAGTTGCTGTTGTTGATGGACCTTCAGTGACAGAAGTTGTAGAAGTCAGTGCAGCACTTGTTGTGGTAGTTGCTGCAGTTGTTGCTGTTCTTGGGGCAGTTGTTGTGGGAGTAGCTGCAATAGTTGTGCTTTCTGCAGCAGTTGTGGTAGTGGTGACAGCTGAAGTGCTTGTTGTAGCACCAGTTGTTGTTGTTGTTGTTGTTGTTGTTGTTGTTGTTGTTGGACCTGCAGTTGAAGTGGTTGGAGCAGCACTTTTTGTTGTTGTTGGTACAAGTGTGTTTGTAGTTGGTGCAGTTGTTGTAGGAGTAGCTTCAGAAGTTGTGGAAGTTGCAGCAACTGTAGTAGTGGCTGCAGGTGTAGTGGTTGTTGGAGCAAAGGTTGTCATTGATGGAGCAAGAGTTGTGGTTGATGGACCAGCACCTGTGGCAGTCAGTATAGCACTTGTGGTAGTTGGTGTAGTGGTTGTTGTTTTGGCTGCAGTTGTTGTGGAACTGGCTGCAATACTTGTGGTGGTTGCAGCAGTTGAAGTAGTTGGAGAAGTTGTTGTGGAAGACTGCATAGTTGCAGTTGTTGATGGAGTAAGAGATGTAGAAGTTGGTGCAGAGGTCCTTGTGGTTGTGATGGGTAAGGAAGTTGTGCTAGTCTGTGTAATGGTCGTGGTAGCTACAGTTGCTGTTGTTGATGGACCTTCAGTGACAGAAGTTGTAGAAGTCAGTGCAGCACTTGTTGTGGTAGTTGCTGCAGTTGTTGCTGTTCTTGGGGCAGTTGTTGTGGGAGTAGCTGCAATAGTTGTGCTTTCTGCAGCAGTTGTGGTAGTGGTGACAGCTGAAGTGCTTGTTGTAGCACCAGTTGTTGTTGTTGTTGTTGTTGTCGTTGGACCTGCAGTTGAAGTGGTTGGAGCAGCACTTTTTGTTGTTGTTGGTACAAGTGTGTTTGTAGTTGGTGCAGTTGTTGTAGGAGTAGCTTCAGAAGTTGTGGAAGTTGCAGCAACTGTAGTAGTGGCTGCAGGTGTAGTGGTTGTTGGAGCAAAGGTTGTCATTGATGGAGCAAGAGTTGTGGTTGATGGACCAGCACCTGTGGCAGTCAGTATAGCACTTGTGGTAGTTGGTGTAGTGGTTGTTGTTTTGGCTGCAGTTGTTGTGGAACTGGCTGCAATACTTGTGGTGGTTGCAGCAGTTGAAGTAGTTGGAGAAGTTGTTGTGGAAGACTGCATAGTTGCAGTTGTTGATGGAGTAAGAGATGTAGAAGTTGGTGCAGAGGTCCTTGTGGTTGTGATGGGTAAGGAAGTTGTGCTAGTCTGTGTAATGGTCGTGGTAGCTACAGTTGCTGTTGTTGATGGACCTTCAGTGACAGAAGTTGTAGAAGTCAGTGCAGCACTTGTGGTAGTTGCTGCAGTTGTTGCTGTTCTTGGGGCAGTTGTTGTGGGAGTAGCTGCAATAGTTGTGCTTTCTGCAGCATTTGTGGTAGTGGTGACAGCTGAAGTGCTTGTTGTAGCACCAGTTGTTGTTGTTGTTGTTGTTGTTGTTGTTGGACCTGCAGTTGAAGTGGTTGGAGCAGCACTTTTTGTTGTTGTTGGTACAAGTGTGTTTGTAGTTGGTGCAGTTGTTGTAGGAGTAGCTTCAGAAGTTGTGGAAGTTGCAGCAACTGTAGTAGTGGCTGCAGGTGTAGTGGTTGTTGGAGCAAAGGTTGTCATTGATGGAGCAAGAGTTGTGGTTGATGGACCAGCACCTGTGGCAGTCAGTATAGCACTTGTGGTAGTTGGTGTAGTGGTTGTTGTTTTGGCTGCAGTTGTTGTGGAACTGGCTGCAATACTTGTGGTGGTTGCAGCAGTTGAAGTAGTTGGAGAAGTTGTTGTGGAAGACTGCATAGTTGCAGTTGTTGATGGAGTAAGAGATGTAGAAGTTGGTGCAGAGGTCCTTGTGGTTGTGATGGGTAAGGAAGTTGTGCTAGTCTGTGTAATGGTCGTGGTAGCTACAGTTGCTGTTGTTGATGGACCTTCAGTGACAGAAGTTGTAGAAGTCAGTGCAGCACTTGTTGTGGTAGTTGCTGCAGTTGTTGCTGTTCTTGGGGCAGTTGTTGTGGGAGTAGCTGCAATAGTTGTGCGTTCTGCAGCAGTTGTGGTAGTGGCGACAGCTGAAGTGCTTGTTGTAGCACCAGTTGTTGTTGTTGTTGTTGTTGTTGTTGTTGTTGTTGTTGGACCTGCAGTTGAAGTGGTTGGAGCAGCACTTTTTGTTGTTGTTGGTACAAGTGTGTTTGTAGTTGGTGCAGTTGTTGTAGGAGTAGCTTCTGAAGTTGTGGAAGTTGCAGCAACTGTAGTAGTGGCTGCAGGTGTAGTGGTTGTTGGAGCAAAGGTTGTCATTGATGGAGCAAGAGTTGTGGTTGATGGACCAGCACCTGTGGCAGTCAGTATAGCACTTGTGGTAGTTGGTGTAGTGGTTGTTGTTTTGGCTGCAGTTGTTGTGGAACTGGCTGCAATACTTGTGGTGGTTGCAGCAGTTGAAGTAGTTGGAGAAGTTGTTGTGGAAGACTGCATAGTTGCAGTTGTTGATGGAGTAAGAGATGTAGAAGTTGGTGCAGAGGTCCTTGTGGTTGTGATGGGTAAGGAAGTTGTGCTAGTCTGTGTAATGGTCGTGGTAGCTACAGTTGCTGTTGTTGATGGACCTTCAGTGACAGAAGTTGTAGAAGTCAGTGCAGCACTTGTTGTGGTAGTTGCTGCAGTTGTTGCTGTTCTTGGGGCAGTTGTTGTGGGAGTAGCTGCAATAGTTGTGCTTTCTGCAGCAGTTGTGGTAGTGGCGACAGCTGAAGTGCTTGTTGTAGCACCAGTTGTTGTGGTTGTTGTTTTTGTTGTTGTTGTTGTCGTTGGACCTGCAGTAAAAGTGGTTGGAGCAGCACTTTTTGTTGTTGTTGGTACAAGTGTGTTTGTAGTTGGTGCAGTTGTTGTAGGAGTAGCTTCAGAAGTTGTGGAAGTTGCAGCAACTGTAGTAGTGGCTGCAGGTGTAGTGGTTGTTGGAGCAAAGGTTGTCATTGATGGAGCAAGAGTTGTGGTTGATGGACCAGCACCTGTGGCAGTCAGTATAGCACTTGTGGTAGTTGGTGTAGTGGTTGTTGTTTTGGCTGCAGTTGTTGTGGAACTGGCTGCAATACTTGTGGTGGTTGCAGCAGTTGAAGTAGTTGGAGAAGTTGTTGTGGAAGACTGCATAGTTGCAGTTGTTGATGGAGTAAGAGATGTAGAAGTTGGTGCAGAGGTCCTTGTGGTTGTGATGGGTAAGGAAGTTGTGCTAGTCTGTGTAATGGTCGTGGTAGCTACAGTTGCTGTTGTTGATGGACCTTCAGTGACAGAAGTTGTAGAAGTCAGTGCAGCACTTGTTGTGGTAGTTGCTGCAGTTGTTGCTGTTCTTGGGGCAGTTGTTGTGGGAGTAGCTGCAATAGTTGTGCTTTCTGCAGCAGTTGTGGTAGTGGCGACAGCTGAAGTGCTTGTTGTAGCACCAGTTGTTGTTGTTGTTGTTGTTGTTGTTGTTGTTGTTGGACCTGCAGTTGAAGTGGTTGGAGCAGCACTTTTTGTTGTTGTTGGTACAAGTGTGTTTGTAGTTGGTGCAGTTGTTGTAGGAGTAGCTTCAGAAGTTGTGGAAGTTGCAGCAACTGTAGTAGTGGCTGCAGGTGTAGTGGTTGTTGGAGCAAAGGTTGTCATTGATGGAGCAAGAGTTGTGGTTGATGGACCAGCACCTGTGGCAGTCAGTATAGCACTTGTGGTAGTTGGTGTAGTGGTTGTTGTTTTGGCTGCAGTTGTTGTGGAACTGGCTGCAATACTTGTGGTGGTTGCAGCAGTTGAAGTAGTTGGAGAAGTTGTTGTGGAAGACTGCATAGTTGCAGTTGTTGATGGAGTAAGAGATGTAGAAGTTGGTGCAGAGGTCCTTGTGGTTGTGATGGGTAAGGAAGTTGTGCTAGTCTGTGTAATGGTCGTGGTAGCTACAGTTGCTGTTGTTGATGGACCTTCAGTGACAGAAGTTGTAGAAGTCAGTGCAGCACTTGTTGTGGTAGTTGCTGCAGTTGTTGCTGTTCTTGGGGCAGTTGTTGTGGGAGTAGCTGCAATAGTTGTGCTTTCTGCAGCAGTTGTGGTAGTGGCGACAGCTGAAGTGCTTGTTGTAGCACCAGTTGTTGTTGTTGTTGTTGTTGTTGTTGTTGTTGTTGGACCTGCAGTTGAAGTGGTTGGAGCAGCACTTTTTGTTGTTGTTGGTACAAGTGTGTTTGTAGTTGGTGCAGTTGTTGTAGGAGTAGCTTCAGAAGTTGTGGAAGTTGCAGCAACTGTAGTAGTGGCTGCAGGTGTAGTGGTTGTTGGAGCAAAGGTTGTCATTGATGGAGCAAGAGTTGTGGTTGATGGACCAGCACCTGTGGCAGTCAGTATAGCACTTGTGGTAGTTGGTGTAGTGGTTGTTGTTTTGGCTGCAGTTGTTGTGGAACTGGCTGCAATACTTGTGGTGGTTGCAGCAGTTGAAGTAGTTGGAGAAGTTGTTGTGGAAGACTGCATAGTTGCAGTTGTTGATGGAGTAAGAGATGTAGAAGTTGGTGCAGAGGTCCTTGTGGTTGTGATGGGTAAGGAAGTTGTGCTAGTCTGTGTAATGGTCGTGGTAGCTACAGTTGCTGTTGTTGATGGACCTTCAGTGACAGAAGTTGTAGAAGTCAGTGCAGCACTTGTTGTGGTAGTTGCTGCAGTTGTTGCTGTTCTTGGGGCAGTTGTTGTGGGAGTAGCTGCAATAGTTGTGCTTTCTGCAGCAGTTGTGGTAGTGGCGACAGCTGAAGTGCTTGTTGTAGCACCAGTTGTTGTTGTTGTTGTTGTTGTTGTTGTTGTTGTCGTTGGACCTGCAGTTGAAGTGGTTGGAGCAGCACTTTTTGTTGTTGTTGGTACAAGTGTGTTTGTAGTTGGTGCAGTTGTTGTAGGAGTAGCTTCAGAAGTTGTGGAAGTTGCAGCAACTGTAGTAGTGGCTGCAGGTGTAGTGGTTGTTGGAGCAAAGGTTGTCATTGATGGAGCAAGAGTTGTGGTTGATGGACCAGCACCTGTGGCAGTCAGTATAGCACTTGTGGTAGTTGGTGTAGTGGTTGTTGTTTTGGCTGCAGTTGTTGTGGAACTGGCTGCAATACTTGTGGTGGTTGCAGCAGTTGAAGTAGTTGGAGAAGTTGTTGTGGAAGACTGCATAGTTGCAGTTGTTGATGGAGTAAGAGATGTAGAAGTTGGTGCAGAGGTCCTTGTGGTTGTGATGGGTAAGGAAGTTGTGCTAGTCTGTGTAATGGTCGTGGTAGCTACAGTTGCTGTTGTTGATGGACCTTCAGTGACAGAAGTTGTAGAAGTCAGTGCAGCACTTGTTGTGGTAGTTGCTGCAGTTGTTGCTGTTCTTGGGGCAGTTGTTGTGGGAGTAGCTGCAATAGTTGTGCTTTCTGCAGCAGTTGTGGTAGTGGCGACAGCTGAAGTGCTTGTTGTAGCACCAGTTGTTGTTGTTGTTGTTGTTGTTGTTGTTGTTGTTGTTGGACCTGCAGTTGAAGTGGTTGGAGCAGCACTTTTTGTTGTTGTTGGTACAAGTGTGTTTGTAGTTGGTGCAGTTGTTGTAGGAGTAGCTTCAGAAGTTGTGGAAGTTGCAGCAACTGTAGTAGTGGCTGCAGGTGTAGTGGTTGTTGGAGCAAAGGTTGTCATTGATGGAGCAAGAGTTGTGGTTGATGGACCAGCACCTGTGGCAGTCAGTATAGCACTTGTGGTAGTTGGTGTAGTGGTTGTTGTTTTGGCTGCAGTTGTTGTGGAACTGGCTGCAATACTTGTGGTGGTTGCAGCAGTTGAAGTAGTTGGAGAAGTTGTTGTGGAAGACTGCATAGTTGCAGTTGTTGATGGAGTAAGAGATGTAGAAGTTGGTGCAGAGGTCCTTGTGGTTGTGATGGGTAAGGAAGTTGTGCTAGTCTGTGTAATGGTCGTGATAGCTACAGTTGCTGTTGTTGCTGGACCTTCAGTGACAGAAGTTGTAGAAGTCAGTGCAGCACTTGTTGTGGTAGTTGCTGCAGTTGTTGCTGTTCTTGGGGCAGTTGTTGTGGGAGTAGCTGCAATAGTTGTGCTTTCTGCAGCAGTTGTGGTAGTGGCGACAGCTGAAGTGCTTGTTGTAGCACCAGTTGTTGTTGTTGTTGTTGTTGTTGTTGTTGGACCTGCATTTGTAGTGGTTGGAGCAGCACTTTTTGTTGTTGTTGGTCCAAGTGTGTTTGTAGTTGGTGCAGTTGTTGTGGGAGTAGCTTCAGAAGTTGTGGAAGTTGCAGCAACTGTAGTAGTGGCTGCAGGTGTAGTGGTTGTTGGAGCAAAGGTTGTCATTGATGGAGCAAGAGTTGTGGTTGATGGACCAGCACCTGTGGCAGTCAGTATAGCACTTGTGGTAGTTGGTGTAGTGGTTGTTGTTTTGGCTGCAGTTGTTGTGGAACTGGCTGCAATACTTGTGGTGGTTGCAGCAGTTGAAGTAGTTGGAGAAGTTGTTGTGGAAGACTGCATAGTTGCAGTTGTTGATGGAGTAAGAGATGTAGAAGTTGGTGCAGAGGTCCTTGTGGTTGTGATGGGTAAGGAAGTTGTGCTAGTCTGTGTAATGGTCGTGGTAGCTACAGTTGCTGTTGTTGATGGACCTTCGGTGACAGAAGTTGTAGAAGTCAGTGCAGCACTTGTTGTGGTAGTTGCTGCAGTTGTTGCTGTTCTTGGGGCAGTTGTTGTGGGAGTAGCTGCAATAGTTGTGCTTTCTGCAGCAGTTGTGGTAGTGGCGACAGCTGAAGTGCTTGTTGTAGCACCAGTTGTTGTTGTTGTTGTTGTTGTTGTTGTTGTCATTGGACCTGCAGTTGAAGTGGTTGGAGCAGCACTTTTTGTTGTTGTTGGTACAAGTGTGTTTGTAGTTGGTGCAGTTGTTGTAGGAGTAGCTTCAGAAGTTGTGGAAGTTGCAGCAACTGTAGTAGTGGCTGCAGGTGTAGTGGTTGTTGGAGCAAAGGTTGTCATTGATGGAGCAAGAGTTGTGGTTGATGGACCAGCACCTGTGGCAGTCAGTATAGCACTTGTGGTAGTTGGTGTAGTGGTTGTTGTTTTGGCTGCAGTTGTTGTGGAACTGGCTGCAATACTTGTGGTGGTTGCAGCAGTTGAAGTAGTTGGAGAAGTTGTTGTGGAAGACTGCATAGTTGCAGTTGTTGATGGAGTAAGAGATGTAGAAGTTGGTGCAGAGGTCCTTGTGGTTGTGATGGGTAAGGAAGTTGTGCTAGTCTGTGTAATGGTCGTGGTAGCTACAGTTGCTGTTGTTGATGGACCTTCAGTGACAGAAGTTGTAGAAGTCAGTGCAGCACTTGTTGTGGTAGTTGCTGCAGTTGTTGCTGTTCTTGGGGCAGTTGTTGTGGGAGTAGCTGCAATAGTTGTGCTTTCTGCAGCAGTTGTGGTAGTAGCGACAGCTGAAGTGCTTGTTGTAGCACCAGTTGTTGTTGTTGTTGTTGTTGTTGTTGTTGTTGTTGGACCTGCAGTTGAAGTGGTTGGAGCAGCACTTTTTGTTGTTGTTGGTACAAGTGTGTTTGTAGTTGGTGCAGTTGTTGTAGGAGTAGCTTCAGAAGTTGTGGAAGTTGCAGCAACTGTAGTAGTGGCTGCAGGTGTAGTGGTTGTTGGAGCAAAGGTTGTCATTGATGGAGCAAGAGTTGTGGTTGATGGACCAGCACCTGTGGCAGTCAGTATAGCACTTGTGGTAGTTGGTGTAGTGGTTGTTGTTTTGGCTGCAGTTGTTGTGGAACTGGCTGCAATACTTGTGGTGGTTGCAGCAGTTGAAGTAGTTGGAGAAGTTGTTGTGGAAGACTGCATAGTTGCAGTTGTTGATGGAGTAAGAGATGTAGAAGTTGGTGCAGAGGTCCTTGTGGTTGTGATGGGTAAGGAAGTTGTGCTAGTCTGTGTAATGGTCGTGGTAGCTACAGTTGCTGTTGTTGATGGACCTTCAGTGACAGAAGTTGTAGAAGTCAGTGCAGCACTTGTTGTGGTAGTTGCTGCAGTTGTTGCTGTTCTTGGGGCAGTTGTTGTGGGAGTAGCTGCAATAGTTGTGCTTTCTGCAGCAGTTGTGGTAGTGGCGACAGCTGAAGTGCTTGTTGTAGCACCAGTTGTTGTTGTTGTTGTTGTTGTTGTTGTTGTTGTTGTTGTTGTTGGACCTGCAGTTGAAGTGGTTGGAGCAGCACTTTTTGTTGTTGTTGGTACAAGTGTGTTTGTAGTTGGTGCAGTTGTTGTAGGAGTAGCTTCAGAAGTTGTGGAAGTTGCAGCAACTGTAGTAGTGGCTGCAGGTGTAGTGGTTGTTGGAGCAAAGGTTGTCATTGATGGAGCAAGAGTTGTGGTTGATGGACCAGCACCTGTGGCAGTCAGTATAGCACTTGTTGTAGTTGGTGTAGTGGTTGTTGTTTTGGCTGCAGTTGTTGTGGAACTGGCTGCAATACTTGTGGTGGTTGCAGCAGTTGAAGTAGTTGGAGAAGTTGTTGTGGAAGACTGCATAGTTGCAGTTGTTGATGGAGTAAGAGATGTAGAAGTTGGTGCAGAGGTCCTTGTGGTTGTGATGGGTAAGGAAGTTGTGCTAGTCTGTGTAATGGTTGTGGTAGCTACAGTTGCTGTTGTTGATGGACCTTCAGTGACAGAAGTTGTAGAAGTCAGTGCAGCACTTGTTGTGGTAGTTGCTGCAGTTGTTGCTGTTCTTGGGGCAGTTGTTGTGGGAGTAGCTGCAATAGTTGTGCTTTCTGCAGCAGTTGTGGTAGTGGCGACAGCTGAAGTGCTTGTTGTAGCACCAGTTGTTGTTGTTGTTGTTGTTGTCGTTGTTGTTGTTGTTGTTGTTGTTGGACCTGCAGTTGAAGTGGTTGGAGCAGCACTTTTTGTTGTTG
>NW_027437317.1:0-26820 GCF_033239565.1 Halichoeres trimaculatus
AGCCATCTCCTTTCCGCAGCTACTCGGGTGACCTGCTTCACTCTGTGAACACAAACTTCGAGAAGCTGTTCGGCAGGAAGTTGGTCCCAGAGTTCTGTCCACCCACACCTTACACTGGTTAGCATTACTGAAACCCACTTGACGTACAACTGAGATGAAAAAAAAATCATTCAAACAGTTTTCCTAATCATCCATTTGCCTCTGATGTTTCAGGAGAGCTCATAGGCCTGCAGTATCTGTTCCGGCAGACTGGTCAGGCACTGCAGGATATGCATCCCGACTCTGAGGAGACTGCTCAGCTTATTGAGGAGCATAATGTGGAGGAAGATGAAGAGGAGGATGAGGGCTTTGCTGAGGCAGCAGAGGACCCAACAGTGGCAAACCTGGAGGAGCCTCACACCCCTGCCCCTCTGACAACTGGCCCCTCCCTGTCCACAGCTCCCAGCACGACAGCTCTTTGCAGTTCCTCAACCCCATCATCATCGGGCACGTCCTTCACTCAGGCTCCGAGCACATTAACCATTGCTCCTGGTAAGGCTGAAAAGAAATCTCGGTTTTATATAGATAGTAGTATGACCAGGTGCGGTGTAATGAAAATGGGAATTGTAATTCAATCACAATAATCTTCCACCTCTATATCTGCAAGTCATTTTGTAGTTTTTTATATGTGTAGTAATATGGTGTTTTTTTCCCTATTGTGCATCACTAGCTCCTTGCTTGTCTGCAGTGGCCTCTGCTCCTTCCACTCTGCCTTCAACTTCATCCTCTGAGGCTGGCGTTGACGTGCAGGCTCATGATGAAGACATGGTAAGTGTTAACAATAAATATGCACTTGCATTACTGCACAAAAGTTTGATCACTTGCACTTTACTTTTTGCAATCAGAAACAATTTTTATCCATTTCACAAACTTAAAATGAATCAGATGGTTTTCAAAGAATGATCCACTTTTTTGCAACTGTCAGTCCTCTGCATGAACTCCTAATATGGCTGCTAATCTAAGTTAATCATTTTATAAGACTAATTGATTACAAAACACTTTTGAAACTGTGTGGCACAGCCTAAAATAGTTTTATTAATAAAGGAACACAAAGGGAGCATGGCAATCTTTAGGTTGAAGTTTCAGCACTTGTTTTGGGTTAACAGGCTCAAAATGGCAAGGAAAAAAAAGCTGTCTTTAGAGGCCTGTAAGTTTATTGTTGTGTTAAAAAAGTACAGCTATTTATTGCTAGAAATCATGAGACAGAACCTTTAAATCTCTTAGGAATTGGTTAACTACTCCCTTCAGAGAGCAGCACAAATTGACTTGAACAGAGACAGATATAGGAGAGGGAATCCTCGATGCACAACTGTTTAAAACAAATATCTAAAGAGTGCGTAGTTTAATACAAATAGGCCTTACAGGCCCTCAAACAGTGGTTGAGCAGTAGTATGGTTTTTTTTATTTAATAAGGAACATCAGAAATGTGTCAAAAAAAGGTCAACGTGATTCAAGGATTTACATTAACATACTTTCAAATATGTTTCATATCTTCACAGGCTGTGGATGAGCAAAATGTGCCTGGCTACCAGCATGTGGACAGACTTGCTGAGTTTTTGGTGGAACTGCGGAGTCAGACGTCTTTGTGTCTCACCAACCAGCAGGCCAGCACCATCAAAGCACTGTGGGAAAGCCTGGATGAGCATGACAAGCGGCGGGTCATATATGCAGCTCGACATCAGGAGAGACTCTTGAGTGGGCGGTTTCGAACACCGAAGAAGCCCACAACTACGCCTGGTGTTGAGAGCACCACCCGCTGCATGTTAGGAGCAAGTAGCTCACCTGCACAGTGGCCGGACTGCTGTCGGTTGGTGGAAAACATCTTTATAAGACTCTGCAACCTCCACCCAGGCCCAGTGAGAAGAGGGAAGAGGGCAGACTCAAGGTGGTCCCTTATCTTGAGGGATTACCACAAGATAAGGCAGCTGGTCCTCGGGAACTCTCTAGTGATGCAGCAAACTGAGATCCAACTGGTGGAGGTAAACCAGAACACCCTGATACAGTGGCACAATAACAGGCAGAAAAAACAGGAGCTGTCTGTGCTGCTTCAGGGTACCACCTTACCTCCAGCCGTCTCAGCTTCTGCGGAGCCTCTTCAGGATGCCAGAGTGCTACCTGCTCACCCTGTACCAGCACAGCAGGAGCATCAGTACTGGTTGCCTGAGAGCACAGCTGGCCAGGCACATCAGAGGCAGAGAGCTCCCAGTCAGGTCCAGCGCAACATCCTGCCTAAACCAACAGGCAAGAGGCCTTTGTTTGTCAGCCCCCCTGCACCAGGACCCTTGCTGACCACACAGCTTGTTGCGCCTGCAGGACAAAATGTGGGACTGGTACCAGTTGTCTTGGCAGTTTTACCGGGTACCAGTCCACAGACAGGAGCACCTGCCAGCATGGAAGGAGTGACTCCTAAGAGGCCGTACCAACGGACAGTGGAGGCAAACACTTGTAAAAAGTGTGGTCAGTTCCGCACTGCTGACACTGGACACAGCCAGTACTATGGCAAAGTGTACTGTCCTTCCTTTGAAACGAAAACCAAGAAGCAGTGGTTGGAGGAAATGAGGAAGGCAGTACCCAAAAAATAATTTCTAAAATTATTTGTAGTGTAAATATTGTAAATATTTTTGTGGTGTAAATATTGTATATATTTTGAAGAGTTTCATAGTGTAAGTTATTGTACAGAATGAGTGTTGTATTATTTTAGTATCAATGTTGTAAATAAAATAGTATAGCTGTTGTGTATATATGTTAAATGTGTTACATTCTGTTTTTTTTATTACTATAGTTTATTATTATAGAGGTGTTGTGTTTGTTCTTTTTTTTACATAATCTGTAATAAGTTGTTTCTCATTCTCTTCCCTGTGAATAAACAAAGCTCGAGCCAAAAGTGTATCTTTATTCAACACTGGTAAACACACACACACACACACAAAAAAAACATTGATATACCCATACCCATTGATTTTAACAACAATCAACAACTGTAATAAAGAGTGTTATTTGTCAATGTTGCAATATCCCTAAGATAATGATCTTTGATACAGAAAAAGAATTATGCTAGAAAGAGGGGTTATTTAGTATCATATAAAAAGTGGTTTGCAGTAGATAGCAGATAAACTTCTGAAGATCTCAGGTTGAGGAGCTGCTCTTCAGGTCATAAGGTGGGCTTAAGGCAGCTTCTTTTCCTATAGAAAAAGGAAGAAGTAAACAACGATTATTTCCGATGATAAAAATGTTCAAAAAGTTATTTTAACGTTATTAAAATGCATTATTATCATTTCAACATATGCATTTTCAAAAACCTACCATAAAGTGCGGGCATAATAAAGCAATCAGTTAGGAGCACGCTTGACCGCCATTAACCCTAATTTTAAGACTGGGGAATCCCTTTGTGTTGACCCGGAAGTGAGGTCCATATATGGGTATGTGCGTCACACGGCAAAAAGTGTAGCGTCAAGTTATCCGCTTATGAAGTTCGTCGGTTCGTGTCCCGTGCGCTACTTGTTCAAATATCTAAAGTTTTAAATCACTTTCTGTAAGCATTGAAAACACTCTTTCAAAAGTTAAATTGCTGAAAAACCTCGGATTTTTTCGTTTTCTTTCTCTTTTTCTTCTTTTCCTCTCTTTTCTTCCCTTTTTCCTTCTTCCCCCTCCTCCCCCCTTCTCCCCCTTCTTTGACGGACGAATGTTCCCCAGCTTGAGCGCAGCGCCTTAGACCGCTCGGCCATCCTGACTAGATAAGCGGTCCTCGTTGGCCGGGCCCACCAGTCCTGCCTTGGCACGGCAAAACAGTCCTGAGCAAGCTTTTGAGGAAATCAAGTGCCAAACAGCTCCCGCTCCAAAGCAGATGGGGAGCTGATTGAAGCGCTCCGTTGCTGTTCCAAGACTTGGCTCTTGGAGTCAACCTCAATCCTGAGAAGGAAGCGGATCTAGCAAGGCTGTGAGTTCAAGTGAGGACAAACACTCACAACTGACTTACTGAACGGCAGACTGGTCCCATGGTGTAACGGTTAGCACTCTGGACTTTGAATCCAGTGATCCGAGTTCAAATCTCGGTGGGACCTTTGAGCAGAAGAGACCACGCTGGGTCTTGCTAGCCGTGTGTCAAAGCCACCCCAAGCCCACCCCACCCCGAGTGACAGTGGCAATCTCATGGCCTCTTTGTAATACACTGAATAAGGACTTGTAAACTGCTGTGGAGAACTTCTTCAAACTTGGTTGAGACTGGCTTATGCTGTTGCTGCAGTTTGATCACTGTTCCAGGGCTGCCACCCCTCAATACTGACCACAGGCCAATGAGCATTGCATTCTCCACTGGAAGCCACAACACAGTCAGGCGCAGAGTTTCTGCACACCAACAAAATGCAGAGGTTTTGCGTGTGGGGCCAACATGAGGCACTCTGAACAGTGGCACACACTGCTCTGGTGATTCATGTCATGTCATGCACTCCATCACTGGTGACTCTGGGCAGGAGGAAGATTTCAACCCAACAGTGGCAGACTTGAACCACCAGGCATTGGCTGTGACTCTGCATAATCTGGGTAAACCCCAGAACATGGGGCCGTGTCTGTGCAGCGTGCACTAAAGGCAGCATCCTCGTTAGTATAGTGGACGGTATCTCCGCCTGTCACGCGGAAGACCGGGGTTCGATTCCCCGACGGGGAGACTTATGCTACCTACCAGCAGCTTATTCTTTGCCTACAGATACAGGGGCTTCATGCGTCCGGGACTGCTTCCTGGCCAGTGCCTTTTGCCTCTTTTCCCTCCTTTGCTTCCCTTGCTCTCAACTCATATCTAGTTTGCTGCATATGAGTAAAGGCCTGACCTAATGAAATGCCCATTGCATGTACATAAAAAAACAAACAGACATAAAACAACAGCAGTAAATGTGTGCATAATAAGTGCATTTACAAAGAAAAGGAGAGAAAAAAAAGGAAAAAAAGAAGAGGCAACAGCTGCAAAAAAGAGAGGGTGGAAAAAGCTCTGCACTGTGAAAAAAAGGCCAAGAAGCTCGCACAAGGTTCTGCATGGAGCCCGATGAGCGCCACGACTGAGCTTTTGCCGAGAGGCAAAGTAAGTGCCAGTGTTTCCGCCCGGTTTTGAACCGGGGACCTTTCGCGTGTGAGGCGAACGTGATAACCACTACACTACGGAAACTGACCACGAAAGCTATGCGGGGCATGCCCCGCCTAAGCGACCTCTCTACAGAACCGTCTGGGGGAGCTGTCCACAGAACCGTCTGCAGACCTGTCTACAAAACTGTCTGCAGACCTGTCTACGGAACCGTACGCAGACCTGTCTACCAAACTAGCGACATACCAGTTGCTGGAGAAAATATCAATGAGGCAGTGGGTAGTCGCGGGTCCATAGGATTAGCCCTGGGACCTTGCACCTGTCAAGCGCAAGACTCGGGATCAATTCAAAAACGGGGGGACTTGTGCTTCCCACCGGCAGCTAATTCTTTGCCCACAGATACAGAGGCTTTAAGCTTCCTGGCCAGTGCCAGGGTCCAATGACTTCACTGAGTTTTTGCTGAGAGGCAAAGGAAGAGAAGGTGTTTCCGCCCGGTTTCGAACCGGGGACCTTTCGCGTGTTAGGCGAACGTGATAACCACTACACTACGGAAACGGACAACGTGCCGTGCCTTAACAACCCGTCTGCAGAGCTGTGTCCTGAACTTCCGACACGCCAGTTGCTGGAAAAATACCAATGAAGTAGTGGGTTTTCTAGCTGCCCATGACTATCTGCAGAGAATGACAACACTAGCTGGCAGCTACAATGGCGGCATCCTTCCGCACAGGCAAGATTGTGGTTGAAGTGCACTCCAGACCCTTTCAGTGCAAATAGAAGTCAAAGGACAGGGTGTCTTGAGGAAGAGCCCATGACTTTCTGAGCGCATGTCTTCACCTGCCTTTGGAATAGCCCCGAGACCGCACACCTCAAAAGCAGGTCCCACCGAGATTTGAACTCGGATCGCTGGATTCAGAGTCCAGAGTGCTGACCATTACACCATGGAACCAGGGCAGAGGGCCAACACACAGTCATCAAACGCTCTCTGTATATGCACATGCCAACGCTATGTGCCTTTGTCTTCTTGCGCACAATGGGACACAGGGGACACTAAGAAACAAGAGTGAAACAGACGGCAGCATAGAAAGCAGGCCACACTGGCCGCACACGCAGTTGGGCAGTCAACTGCTTGCTCTGAGCAGCATGTTGACAAAGCAGCAGTCAGATGCCTGACACGCCGTCGTGCTGTCAGTGGGCCTGCATTTAGACTGTCCCCAACTTTGGCTGTACTAGTCTTTGTGGGGCTTGAAATGGTCGTGGAGTAAGGCAGATGCAAATGTCATGCACCAGACAACAGGGCCAGGCAAAGGGAAAAGCACACACTGTCAGAAGTGGGATTCGAACCCACGCCTCCAGGGGAGACTGCGACCTGAGCGCCAGCAGCCGAAGGATAGTCCGGCAAGTGTATTCCAATATTGAAGATTACAGCCAATGGCAGTTTCGCAAATCCAACATTCTCCAACATTCTTGACCAATCACGTTTACCAATTCTTCCCCGAGTCCAACATTTAACCAGTCACGGCGCAGAAATGTTGGATTTTTTTTTTCCTTTGCCCCTCCCCCACGCTTCTCGGAGATTGTGTACACTTGCCGGTCACTGTCAAAGAAAGCGGATTGACAAGCTCCCAAATCTCCCTGTACTCTACGAAATGGTAAGTATTTTATATAAATATAGTGGTGTGTGACAACTTTTAAGAGTTATCTAAATATTTCACCTATTGATACTGTCATAAAGACGTATTTAGCTAACTTTGACGGGGGATTCCCTTTTTCGACTTGCCGGTCTGTGTCGCGAGTAAGCAATAAAACAAGAAAACTGAGCCACTAATGTTTCGCTTTTTCATTGTGATTATTTCATCTTAACTTTTAACTAAATTGTACCAAGTTCCACTGTTATGGTCCGGTACAGCGCCGTTATTACACATAGGTAAATAAAAGGTAGGCTAACTGAAAACACAGTGCCGATCACAACAATGGCGGCTGTGCTGTAAACGTCAAAAGAAACGTCGGGTCCGTCAAAAAAAGTCACTTAATTGACCAAAGACTATAAGAATATATACATAGCGCAAATTCTTGTCATTCATAAGTATTTCACTTAAGTCGATATGAGCTCGGTTTAAGTGACAATGTTATTAATCCACGGACAGCCATTGAAAATTTACCTAGTTAGTTACTATGCAAGACGTTTCTCTCACAATGTTTGTTAACCAGCAAAATGTCGCGTTTCCTATAATAGTATTGTAATAATTGTATCAAGTCTATTATTTCATGCACTTTAAATTGAAGCAATGGCTAATATGACATGTTTCTTTTTCTTTTTCATTCTTCTGTTACACTATTGCACAGAGCCAACATATCTAAATTTACAGTTAATGTCATATTAATATAGTATTAATATCAAAACTCTCCTTAAATAAAGGCAACCAAAAAGACAAAGTCCCACAAGGCAATGTCTGACTCAGAGTGGATGTCCCGCCTGAGGAGGTTTGCCAACACAGGAACCTGGCCTGCCGATGAAGGCAACAGACCTGCTCCCAGACAGAAGAAGTGGTATGAGCTGTATCAGAGGGTGAGAGTTGATCGATTTTGGATTTTACCATGTAATCTTACTGTACCATTCACTAATATTTTCTTCAAACAAAGGATAAGGTTAAACTTTTATAGAGTTAACTGAAATGGGCATTTTTTTTTACCATTTTTAAGTAGCTGGAAAAAAATGATGACTATTACATTTTTAACCAAATGATTCTCTTTATTTTTAGATTGAGAAATGCCCAATGCAGACTCATGGCCAGATGTCTTTGTTTGGGCAGGAGAGGAAGTGCCTGTGTGGATTTCATGTGCAGAAGGTAAAACTATAAGGATACAGTGTTTTTACTCATCAGTACACCACATAAAGCTGTGTCTACTCTGTTTAACAGCCGACCACATCGAGTGTTGCTCCCCGGCCAGGAGGGCAACCAACGGTGACTGTGGGCCGTGGTGAAGTTTCTGCACAGCAGACAGCAGCAGGCGGTCCGGTCCAGGGGGCAGCAGGAGATGCGGCTCAGGGGGCATCAGTAGGTCCTCCTGTAAGAGGCTCTGTTGGCCAGCAGACTTTAGCAGCAAGTCCAATCGAGAGGGCTGTAGGACAACAGAGTTCTCCAGCAGAACCAAGACCGGAGGGCCAAAAGAAGCGGCCTTATTTGACTTTGGCAATGGTAAACAGACGAATAATCTTACTCATAAACGGACCATGGCTGTGACAACTGTTTTGTACCTTAATGTATATTGACAATTGTATCCCTAGTACAGCTCTAACAAAGCCCTTTGCTTCTTTGCCTTTCAGTTTACTAAGTCAAGATTTGGTGGTGCCCAGTCTGCTGCTGCCAAGCCAAATCTAAGCCTGGCCAGAAGAGTAACCAAGGTAAATAGAGATTATGTAGTAACCTATAAGCTTGAGTCATTTTTTTGGTAAATAACTAAAACTGACTGCTCTACAGACCCAAGCCACAGTCACAGACCCCACTGAGGAAAGTACCAGCTCTCCTTCAAGTGTTCCCGTCCCAGTGAGTACTTTTTAAAAAACTACTCTTTTTGTAGAAGCATTTTTACAAATACTTTCTGAAGACATTACGCATAAACAATAATACATTTAAATTCCCTCGTTAACAAAATCAGATTTTAAAGTTGTAACAATACTATGGTAGTGTTTTATCTGAGTATTAGTTTAAGATTATATTCTCAAAGTCTTTCACTGATGTGAGTTCTATTCCTGCTGTTTCTTAAGGCTCCAGCTTCTCATGCAGTTGGTCGAGAGTCAGTGCCTGTCCCCAGTCCAGCAGCAGAAGTTGCCACAGTGTCTGTAAGTATTTAACATGTCACTTCATAGTGCGCAGAAGCTCGCAAGTCTTTAAGGTTAGTATTAAGTATTTTTGTCGTTGTTTTTTTATATTACAGACTGCTGCTGACTCTGGGACAGGAGCACTGACTTCAACAGCTCACCTGCCCCGCTTGTGGTCAGAGGGTTTGCCACCTGAAGACCACAAATGGATTGAAAAATTCCTCTTGAAGTTGGGGCCCAAGGGGAAACTTCAGCTTCAAGACCATCTGAAGCTCTGGTACTTTCCTCCTCAGCCGAGCAACCTGTACAACCAGGCTCCAGCACCAGACCGTTTTTTCGCCCACCCACTCTTTGTATGGATGCCATACAAATTGTGGAAGGTGAAGGTGGTCTGCCCTAATGCAGCCTGTGAGCAGCACCAGCTCACAGGGGCAGGGCTGCACAAGAGGGCACGGCGGGTCCTTGACGTGGACAGGACCTACAATATGGTGACGGAAACCCTGACCTGCACCAAATGTAGAGCCAGCCACGTTTCTTGGAGTCAGACTGTCCTCAGGCAGCTGGACTTGGCTCACAGGTCTGAATTCAGGGTCATCCTTACTCAGAAGTAAGTAATATCCCTTTTTCTCTCTTGCCTTGACAATAGAAATAAAAAAGACTAAGACTCTAACTAATTTATCTGTCTTTGACTCAGATACGCCTGTGACATCCGTGTGATCCGGCTTCTACGGGAGAGAGGTCTGGGTAACAGTCCAACACGGGTTTTAAAGCAGCTGAAAGAAAACCACTCAGAGGAGTGGCTTCATCGTGTTGCACGGTACACCACTGAGTGTGTTGACTTTCAGCAGCGCCCCGGACTGCTGCCCATGACTTTTCCTGAGCCCCCTGAGCCTGCTGTGGTGCCTAGCTGTAAGTGGCTCCTCTCCGTTTACAGTCAGGACATCTTGACAAGGCTCGAGGACATCAAAGCCCGGATCACATCCATCTACGGCACAATTCTGAAGATGGACTCAACAAAAAAGGTTTATATTTTTTCTCCTTCATTAATACAGGAAACTTATATTATTAACTAGTCCCATTGAATAAGGAGTCCTGAAAATAATCACAAAGGGCCTTTTAATTTTTTGTACTTTAGATCGTTAAGAAGCTGGCAGGCACAGCTAAGGGGACCGCTCTCTGGCTCACCTCTGTGGGAAACGAGTATGGTCAGATCCTGATCAGCGTTCTGACCGCTCAGGAGGGAGCAGGCCTGGACATGATGGCAGCAGACCTGGTGAAGCGGTACCAGCAGGCTGGTGTTGATCCCCCTGTTGCCTTGTATGTGGACTGCGACTGCTGCTCCAGTACAGGGGAGACCAGGCTGAAGACCAGGTTCAGTGGATGGCAGGACCTCATCATTCGACTAGACATCTGGCACTTCATGCGCCGACTTGCCCTGGGGTGCGTGACAGATGCTCATCAGTTGTACCCAATCTTTATGTCACGCCTGTCAGCGTGCATATTTGAGTGGGATGCAGCTGATTTAGCTTTGTTGCGTGAAGCGAAAAAACAACAGCTTCAATCCCAGGGCTTGCCAGTCACTGATGCTGACATCAGCAGAAACCTGTCCAGGGAGGAGCTGGCTCTCCACTGTCGACGGAGAACCCGGGGTGAAGTGGCCACCACCCAGCTGCTGGAGGAGCTGCTGCTGGGGCTCATGGGGACCAGCGGTAATGACTCCCTTGGAGTTCCCCTGTTTGACATGGAGAGGATGGAGCACATCTGGAATGTCCAAAAGAAGCATGTCAAGTGCATCCAGGACCCACCAGGTGTGGCTCTCTACATCAAAACAGGAGAGCTCACAAAGGGAGGTGTGCAGCTACCCACCTACAGGTGTGCAAGGGGCTCTACATCTTTAGAGTCCTTTCATTTACACCTCAACCGCTTCATCCCAGGTTTGTGTTTGTGTTATAGTTATGTTAATGTGTCACAAAGTCTAAGAATAAAAATATATTTAAAGTTATGTACTAATATACTATGTCCTTGATCACCAATTTTACCTACTTACCTGTTTATCCCCAGGAACCAGTGCCAACAGCCTGAATTTCCAGGTTTACCTGCTGGAAGGACTCCACAGGTGGAACCAGGACCGTGGCACTGCTGCTCTGTCAACTGAGCCATCTCCTTTCCGCAGCTACTCGGGTGACCTGCTTCACTCTGTGAACACAAACTTTGAGAAGCTGTTCGGCAGGAAGTTGGTCCCAGAGTTCTGCCCACCCACACCTTACACTGGTTAGCATTACTGAGACCCACTTGACGTACAACTGAGATGAAAAAAAAAATCATTCAAACAGTTTTCCTAATCATCCATTTGCCTCTGATGTTTCAGGAGAGCTCATAGGCCTGCAGTATCTGTTCCGGCAGACTGGTCAGGCACTGCAGGATATGCATCCTGATTCTGAGGAGACTGCTCAGCTGATTGAGGAGCATAATGTGGAGGAAGATGAAGAGGAGGATGAGGGCTTTGCTGAGGCAGCAGAGGACCCAACAGTGGCAAACCTGGAGGAGCCTCACACCCCTGCCCCTCTGACAACTGGCCCCTCCCTGTCCACAGCTCCCAGCACGACAGCTCTTTGCAGTTCCTCAACTCCATCATCATCGGGCACCTCCTTCACTCAGGCTCCGAGCACATTAACCATTGCTCCTGGTAAGGCTGAAAAGAAATCTCGGTTTTATATAGGTAGTAGTATGACCAGGTGCAGTGCAATGAAAATGGGAATTGTAATTCAGTCACAATAATCCCCCAGCTCTAATTCTGCAAGTCATTTTGTAGTTTTTTATATATGTAGTAATATGGTGTTTTTTTCCCTATTGTGCATCACTAGCTCCTTGCTCGTCTGCAGTGGCCTCTGCTCCTCCCACTCTGCCTTCAACTTCATCCTCTGAGGCTGGCGTTGACGTGCAGGCTCATGATGAAGACATGGTAAGTGTTAACAATAAATATGCACTTGCATTACTGCACAAAAGTTTGATCACTTGCACTTTACTTTTTGCAATCAGAAACAATTTTTATCCATTTCACAAACTTAAAATGAATCAGATGGTTTTCAAAGAATGATCCACTTTTTTGCAACTGTCAGTCCTCTGCATGAACTCCTAATATGGCTGCTAATCTAAGTTAATCATTTTATAAGACTAATTGATTACAAAACACTTTTGAAACTGTGTGGCACAGCCTAAAATAGTTTTATTAATAAAGGAACACAAAGGGAGCATGGCAATCTTTAGGTTGAAGTTTCAGCACTTGTTTTGGGTTAACAGGCTCAAAATGGCAAGGAAAAAAAAGCTGTCTTTAGAGGCCTGTAAGTTTATTGTTGTGTTAAAAAAGTACAGCTATTTATTGCTAGAAATCATGAGACAGAACCTTTAAATCTCTTAGGAATTGGTTAACTACTCCCTTCAGAGAGCAGCACAAATTGACTTGAACAGAGACAGATATAGGAGAGGGAATCCTCGATGCACAACTGTGTAAAACAAATATCTAAAGGGTGCGTAGTTTAATACAAATAGGCCTTACAGGCCCTCAAACAGTGGTTGAGCAGTAGTATGTTTTTTCTATTTAATAAGGAACATCAGAAATGTGTCAAAAAAAGGTCAACGTGATTCAAGGATTTACATTAACATACTTTCAAATATGTTTCATATCTTCACAGGCTGTGGATGAGCAAAATGTGCCTGGCTACCAGCATGTGGACAGACTTGCTGAGTTTTTGGTGGAACTGCGGAGTCAGACATCTTTGTGTCTCACCAACCAGCAGGCCAGCACCATCAAAGCACTGTGGGAAAGCCTGGATGAGCACGACAAGCGGCGGGTCATATACGCAGCTCGACATCAGGAGAGACTCTTGAGTGGGCGGTTTCGAACACCGAAGAAGCCCACAACTACGCCTGGCGTTGAGAGCACCACCCGCTGCATGTTAGGAGCAAGTAGCTCACCTGCACAGTGGCCGGACTGCTGTCGGTTGGTGGAGAACATTTTTATAAGACTCTGCAACCTCCACCCAGGCCCAGTGAGAAGAGGGAAGAGGGCAGACTCAAGGTGGTCCCTTATCTTGAGGGATTACCACAAGATAAGGCAGCTGGTCCTAGGGAACTCGCTAGTGATGCAGCAAACTGAGATCCAACTGGTGGAGGTAAACCAGAACACCCTGATACAGTGGCACAATAACAGGCAGAAAAAACAGGAGCTGTCTGTGCTGCTTCAGGGTACCACCTTACCTCCAGCCGTCTCAGCTTCTGCGGAGCCTCTTCAGGATGCCAGAGTGCTACCTGCTCACCCTGTACCAGCACAGCAGGAGCATCAGTACTGGTTGCCTGAGAGCACAGCTGGCCAGGCACATCAGAGGCAGAGAGCTCCCAGTCAGGTCCAGCGCAACATCTTGCCTAAACCAACAGGCAAGAGGCCTTTGTTTGTCAGCCCCCCTGCACCAGGACCCTTGCTGACCACACAGCTTGTTGGGCCTGCAGGACAAAATGTGGGACTGGTACCAGTTGTCTTGGCAGTTTTACCGGGTACCAGTCCACAGACAGGAGCACCTACCAGCAGCACCATGGAAGGAGTGACTCCTAAAAGGCCGTACCAGCGGACAGTGGAGGCAAACACTTGCAAAAAGTGTGGTCAGTTCCGCACTGCTGACACTGGACACAGCCAGTACTATGGCAAAGTGTACTGTCCTTCCTTTGAAACCAAAACCAAGAAGCAGTGGTTGGAGGAAATGAGGAAGGCAGTACCCAAAAAATAATTTCAAAAATTATTTGTAGTGTAAATATTGTACATATTTTTGCAGTGTAAATATTGTATATATTTTTGTAGTGTTAATATTGTACATATTTTTGTATTGTAAATATTGTATATATTTTGTAGAGTTTCATATTGTAAGTTATTGTAAAGTATGAGTGTTGTTAGTATTATTTTAGTATTAGTGTTGTGAATAAAATAGTATAGCTGTTGTGTATATATGTGTGTAAAATGTGTTGCATTCAGATTTTTTTATTACCATAGTTTATTATCATAGAGGTGTTGTGTTTGTTCTTTTTTACATAATCTGTAATAAGTTGTTTCTCATTCTCTTCCCTGTGAATAAACAAAGCTCGAGCTAAAAGTGTATCTTTATTCAACACTGGTAAACACACACACACACACACAAAAAACATACCCATTGATTTTAACAACAGTCAACAACTGTAATAAAGAGTGTTATTTGTCAATGTTGCAATATCTATAAGATAATGATCTTTGATACAGAAAAAGAATTATGCTAGAAAGAGGGGTTATTTAGTATCGTATAAAAAGTGGTTTGCAGTAGACATCAGATAAACTCCTGAAGATCTCAGGTTGAGGAGCTGCTCTTCAGGTCATATGGTGGGCTTAAGGCAGCTTCTTTTCCTATAGAAAAAGGAAGAAGTAATCAACGATTATTTCCCATGATAAACATATTTAAAAAAATATTTTAACGTTATTAAAATGCATTATTATCATTTCAACATATGCATTTTCAAAAACCTACCATAAAGAGCGAGACATAATAAAGCAATCAGTTAGGAGCACGCTTGACCGCCATTAACCCTAATTTTAAAACTGGGGAATCCCTTTGTGTTGACCCGGAAGTGAGGTCCATATATGGGTATGTGCGTCACACGGCAAAAAGTGTAGCGTCAAGCTATCCGTTTATGAAGTTCGTCGGTTCGTGTCCCGTGCGCTACTTGTTCAAATATCTAAAGTTTTAAATCACCTTCTGTAAGCATTGAAAACACTCTTTTAAAAGTTAAATTGCTGAATAACCTCGGATTTTTTCGTTTTCTTTCTCTTTTTCTTCTTTTCCTCTCTTTTCTTCCCTTTTTCCTTCTTCCCCCTCCTCCCCCCTTCTCCCCCCTTCTCCCCCTTCTTTGACGGACGAATGTTCCCCAGCTTGAGCGCAGCGCCTTAGACCGCTCGGCCATCCTGACTAGATGAGCGGCCCCGGTAGCCAGGCCCACCAGGCCTGCCTCGGCACGGCAAAACAGTCCTGAGCAAGCTTTTGAGGAAATCAAGTGCCAAACAGCTCCCGCTCCAAAGCAGATGGGGAGCTGATTGAAGCGCTCCGTTGCTGTTCCAAGACTTGGCTCTTGGAGTCAACCTCAATCCTGAGAAGGAAGCGGATCTAGCAAGGCTGTGAGTTCAAGTGAGGACAAACACTCACAACGGACTTACTGAACGGCAGACTGGTCCCATGGTGTAACGGTTAGCACTCTGGACTTTGAATCCAGTGATCCGAGTTCAAATCTCGGTGGGACCTTTGAGCAGAAGAGACCACGCTGGGTCTTGCTAGCCGTGTGTCAAAGCCACCCCAAGCCCACCCCGAGTGACAGTGGCAATCTCATGGCCTCTTTGTCATACACTGAACAAAGACTTGTAAACTGCTGTGGAGAACTTCTTCAAACTTGGTTGAGAGTGGCTTATGCTGTTGCTGCAGTTTGATCACTGTTCCAGGGCTGCCACCCCTCAATACTGACCACAGGCCAATGAGCACTGCATTCTCCACTGGAAGCCACAACACAGTCAGGCGCAGAGTTTCTGCACACCAACAAAATGCAGAGGTTTTGCGTGTGGGGCCAACATGAGGCACTCTGAACAGTGGCACACACTGCTCTGGTGATTCATGTCATGTCATGCACTCCATCACTGGTGACTCTGGGCAGGAGGAAGATTTCAACCCAACAGTGGCAGACTTGAACCGCCAGGCATTGGCTGTGACTCTGCATAATCTCGGTAAACCCCAGAACATGGGGCCGTGTCTGTGCAGCGTGCACTAAAGGCAGCATCCTCGTTAGTATAGTGGACAGTATCTCCGCCTGTCACGCGGAAGACCGGGGTTCGATTCCCCGACGGGGAGACTTATGCTACCTACCAGCAGCTTATTCTTTGCCTACAGATACAGGGGCTTCATGCGTCCCGGACTGCTTCCTGCCCAGTGCCTTCTGCCTCTTTTCCCTCCTTTGCTTCCCTTGCTCTCAACTCATATCTAGGTTGCTGCATATGAGTCAAGGCCTGACCTAATGAAATGCCCATTGCATGTACATAAAAAACAAACAGACATAAAACAACAGCAGTAAATGTTATATAAGTGCATTTACCAAAAAAAGGAGAGAAAAAAAAAAAGAAAAAAAGAAGAAGCAACAGCTGCAAAAAAGAGAGGGTGGAAAAAGCTCTGCACTGTGAAAAAAAAGACAAAGAAGCTCGCACAAGGTTCTGCATGGAGCCCGATGAGCGCCATGACTGAGCTTTTGTCGAGAGGCAAAGTAAGTGCCAGTGTTTCCGCCCGGTTTCGAACCGGGGACCTTTCGCGTGTGAGGCGAACGTGATAACCACTACACTACGGAAACTGACCACGAAAGCTATGCGGGGCATGCCCCGCCTAAGCGACCTCTCTACAGAACCGTCTGGGGGAGCTGTCCACAGAACCGTCTGCAGACCTGTCTACAAAACTGTCTGCAGACCTGTCTACGGAACCGTACGCAGACCTGTCTACCAAACTAGCGACATACCAGTTGCTGGAGAAAATATCAATGAGGCAGTGGGTAGTCGGGGGTCCATAGGATTAGCCCTGGGACCTTACACCTGTCAAGCGCAAGACTCGGGATCAATTCACCAATGGGGGGACTTGTGCTTCCCACCGGCAGCTAATTCTTTGCCCACAGATACAGAGGCTTTAAGCTTCCAGGTCTGCTTCCTGGCCAGTGCCAGGGTCCAATGACGTCACTGAGTTTTTGCTGAGAGGCAAAGGAAGAGAAGGTGTTTCCGCCCGGTTTCGAACCGGGGACCTTTCGCGTGTTAGGCGAACGTGATAACCACTACACTACGGAAACGGACAACGTGCCGTGCCTTAACAACCCGTCTGCAGAGCTGTGTCCTGAACTTCCGACACGCCAGTTGCTGGAAAAATACCAATGAAGTAGTGGGTTTTCTAGCTGCCCATGACTATCTGCAGAGAATGACAACACTAGCTGGCAGCTACAATGGCGGCATCCTTCCGCACAGGCAAGATTGTGGTTGAAGTGCACTCCAGACCCTTTCAGTGCAAATAGAAGTCAAAGGACAGGGTGTCTTGAGGAAGAGCCCATGGCTTTCTGAGCGCATGTCTTCACCTGCCTTTGGAATAGCCCCGAGACCGCACACCTCAAAAGCAGGTCCCACCGAGATTTGAACTCGGATCGCTGGATTCAGAGTCCAGAGTGCTGACCATTACACCATGGAACCAGGGCAGAGGGCCAACACACAGTCATCAAACGCTCTCTGTATATGCACATGCCAACGCCATGTGCCTTTGTCTTCTTGCGCACAATGGGACACAGGGGACACTAAGAAACAAGAGTGAAACAGACGGCAGCATAGAAAGCAGGCCACACTGGCCGCACACGCAGTTGGGCAGTCAACTGCTTGCTCCGAGCAGCATGTTGACAAAGCAGCAGTCAGATGCCTGACACGCCGTCGTGCTGTCGGTGTGCCTGCATTTAGACTGTCCCCAACTTTGGCTGTACTAGTCTTTGTGGGGCTTGAAATGGTCGTGGAGTAAGGCAGATGCTAATGTCATGCACCAGACAACAGGGCCAGGCAAAGGGAAAAGCACACACTGTCAGAAGTGGGATTCGAACCCACGCCTCCAGGGGAGACTGCGGCCTGAACGCAGCGCCTTAGACCGCTCGGCCATCCTGACTAGATGAGCGG
Source organism: Halichoeres trimaculatus (assembly GCF_033239565.1). Taxonomy (NCBI): domain Eukaryota; kingdom Metazoa; phylum Chordata; class Actinopteri; order Labriformes; family Labridae; genus Halichoeres; species Halichoeres trimaculatus. The sequence continues at coordinate 17,674 of NW_027437317.1, forward strand.
CCCCGGTGGCCAGGCCCACCAGGCCTGCCTCGGCACGGCAAAACAGTCCTGAGCAAGCTTTTGAGGAAATCAAGTGCCAAACAGCTCCCGCTCCAAAGCAGATGGGGAGCTGATTGAAGCGCTCCGTTGCTGTTCCAAGACTTGGCTCTTGGAGTCAACCTCAATCCTGAGAAGGAAGCGGATCTAGCAAGGCTGTGAGTTCAAGTGAGGACAAACACTCACAACGGACTTACTGAACGGCAGACTGGTCCCATGGTGTAACGGTTAGCACTCTGGACTTTGAATCCAGTGATCCGAGTTCAAATCTCGGTGGGACCTTTGAGCAGAAGAGACCACGCTGGGTCTTGCTAGCCGTGTGTCAAAGCCACCCCAAGCCCACCCCGAGTGACAGTGGCAATCTCATGGCCTCTTTGTCATACACTGAACAAAGACTTGTAAACTGCTGTGGAGAACTTCTTCAAACTTGGTTGAGAGTGGCTTATGCTGTTGCTGCAGTTTGATCACTGTTCCAGGGCTGCCACCCCTCAATACTGACCACAGGCCAATGAGCACTGCATTCTCCACTGGAAGCCACAACACAGTCAGGCGCAGAGTTTCTGCACACCAACAAAATGCAGAGGTTTTGCGTGTGGGGCCAACATGAGGCACTCTGAACAGTGGCACACACTGCTCTGGTGATTCATGTCATGTCATGCACTCCATCACTGGTGACTCTGGGCAGGAGGAAGATTTCAACCCAACAGTGGCAGACTTGAACCGCCAGGCATTGGCTGTGACTCTGCATAATCTCGGTAAACCCCAGAACATGGGGCCGTGTCTGTGCAGCGTGCACTAAAGGCAGCATCCTCGTTAGTATAGTGGACAGTATCTCCGCCTGTCACGCGGAAGACCGGGGTTCGATTCCCCGACGGGGAGACTTATGCTACCTACCAGCAGCTTATTCTTTGCCTACAGATACAGGGGCTTCATGCGTCCCGGACTGCTTCCTGCCCAGTGCCTTCTGCCTCTTTTCCCTCCTTTGCTTCCCTTGCTCTCAACTCATATCTAGGTTGCTGCATATGAGTCAAGGCCTGACCTAATGAAATGCCCATTGCATGTACATAAAAAACAAACAGACATAAAACAACAGCAGTAAATGTTATATAAGTGCATTTACCAAAAAAAGGAGAGAAAAAAAAAAAGAAAAAAAGAAGAAGCAACAGCTGCAAAAAAGAGAGGGTGGAAAAAGCTCTGCACTGTGAAAAAAAAGACAAAGAAGCTCGCACAAGGTTCTGCATGGAGCCCGATGAGCGCCATGACTGAGCTTTTGTCGAGAGGCAAAGTAAGTGCCAGTGTTTCCGCCCGGTTTCGAACCGGGGACCTTTCGCGTGTGAGGCGAACGTGATAACCACTACACTACGGAAACTGACCACGAAAGCTATGCGGGGCATGCCCCGCCTAAGCGACCTCTCTACAGAACCGTCTGGGGGAGCTGTCCACAGAACCGTCTGCAGACCTGTCTACAAAACTGTCTGCAGACCTGTCTACGGAACCGTACGCAGACCTGTCTACCAAACTAGCGACATACCAGTTGCTGGAGAAAATATCAATGAGGCAGTGGGTAGTCGGGGGTCCATAGGATTAGCCCTGGGACCTTACACCTGTCAAGCGCAAGACTCGGGATCAATTCACCAATGGGGGGACTTGTGCTTCCCACCGGCAGCTAATTCTTTGCCCACAGATACAGAGGCTTTAAGCTTCCAGGTCTGCTTCCTGGCCAGTGCCAGGGTCCAATGACGTCACTGAGTTTTTGCTGAGAGGCAAAGGAAGAGAAGGTGTTTCCGCCCGGTTTCGAACCGGGGACCTTTCGCGTGTTAGGCGAACGTGATAACCACTACACTACGGAAACGGACAACGTGCCGTGCCTTAACAACCCGTCTGCAGAGCTGTGTCCTGAACTTCCGACACGCCAGTTGCTGGAAAAATACCAATGAAGTAGTGGGTTTTCTAGCTGCCCATGACTATCTGCAGAGAATGACAACACTAGCTGGCAGCTACAATGGCGGCATCCTTCCGCACAGGCAAGATTGTGGTTGAAGTGCACTCCAGACCCTTTCAGTGCAAATAGAAGTCAAAGGACAGGGTGTCTTGAGGAAGAGCCCATGGCTTTCTGAGCGCATGTCTTCACCTGCCTTTGGAATAGCCCCGAGACCGCACACCTCAAAAGCAGGTCCCACCGAGATTTGAACTCGGATCGCTGGATTCAGAGTCCAGAGTGCTGACCATTACACCATGGAACCAGGGCAGAGGGCCAACACACAGTCATCAAACGCTCTCTGTATATGCACATGCCAACGCCATGTGCCTTTGTCTTCTTGCGCACAATGGGACACAGGGGACACTAAGAAACAAGAGTGAAACAGACGGCAGCATAGAAAGCAGGCCACACTGGCCGCACACGCAGTTGGGCAGTCAACTGCTTGCTCCGAGCAGCATGTTGACAAAGCAGCAGTCAGATGCCTGACACGCCGTCGTGCTGTCGGTGTGCCTGCATTTAGACTGTCCCCAACTTTGGCTGTACTAGTCTTTGTGGGGCTTGAAATGGTCGTGGAGTAAGGCAGATGCTAATGTCATGCACCAGACAACAGGGCCAGGCAAAGGGAAAAGCACACACTGTCAGAAGTGGGATTCGAACCCACGCCTCCAGGGGAGACTGCGACCTGAACGCCAGCAGCCGAAGGATAGTCCGGCAAGTGTATTCCAATATTGAAGATTACAGCCAATGGCAGTTTCGCAAATCCAACATTCTCCAACATTCTTGACCAATCACGTTTACCAATTCTTCCCCGAGTCCAACATTTAACCAGTCACGGCGCAGAAATGTTGGATTTTTTTTTTCCTTTGCCCCTCCCCCACGCTTCTCGGAGATTGTGTACACTTGCCGGTCACTGTCAAAGAAAGCGGATTGACAAGCTCCCAAATCTCCCTGTACTCTACGAAATGGTAAGTATTTTATATAAATATAGTGGTGTGTGACAACTTTTAAGAGTTATCTAAATATTTCACCTATTGATACTGTCATAAAGACTTATTTAGCTAACTTTGACGGGGGATTCCCTTTTTCGAGTTGCCGGTCTGTGTCGCGAGTAAGCAATAAAACAAGAAAACTGAGCCACTAATATTTCGCTTTTTCATTGTGATTATTTCATCTTAACTTTTAACTAAATTGTACCAAGTTCCACTGTTATGGTCCGGTACAGCGCCGTTATTACACATAGGTAAATAAAAGGTAGGCTAACTGAAAACACAGTGCCGATCACAACAATGGCGGCTGTGCTGTAAACGTCAAAAGAAACGTCGGGTCCGTCAAAAAAAGTCACTTAATTGACCAAAGACTATAAGAATATATACATAGCGCAAATTCTTGTCATTCATAAGTATTTCACTTAAGTCGATATGAGCTCGGTTTAAGTGACAATGTTATTAATCCACGGACAGCCATTGAAAATTTACCTAGTTAGTTACTATGCAAGACGTTTCTCTCACAATGTTTGTTAACCAGCAAAATGTCGCGTTTCTTATAATAGTATTGTAATAATTGTATCAAGTCTATTATTTCATGCACTTTAAATTGAAGCAATGGCTAATATCACGTGTTTCTTTTTCTTTTTCATTCTTCTGTTACACTATTGCACAGAGCCAACATATCTGATTTACAGTTAATGTCATATTAATATAGTATTAATATCAAAACTCTCCTTAAATAAAGGCAACCAAAAAGACAAAATCCCACAAGGCAATGTCTGACTCGGAGTGGATGTCCCGCCTGAGGAGGTTTGCCAACACAGGAACTTGGCCTGCTGATGAAGGCAACAGACCTGCTCCCAGACAGAAGAAGTGGTATGAGCTGTATCAGAGGGTGAGAGTTGATTGATTTTGGATTTTACCATGTAATCTTACTGTACCATTCACTAATATTTGCTTCAAACAAAGGATAAGGTTCAACTTTTATAGAGTTAACTGAAATGAGCATTTTTTTTTTACCATTTTTTAAGTAGCTGGAAAAAAAAAACTGATGACTATTACATGTTTAATCAAATTTTTCTCTTTATTTTTAGATTGAGAAATGCCCAATGCAGACTCATGGCCAAATGTCTTTGTTTGGGCAGGAGAGGAAGTGCCTGTGTGGATTTCATGTGCAGAAGGTAAAACTATAAGGAGACAGTGTTTTTACTTATCAGTACACCACATAAAGCTGTGTCTACTCTGTTTAACAGCCGACCACATCGAGTGTTGCTCCCCGGCCTGGAGGGCAACCAACGGCGACTGTGGGCCGTGGTGAAGTTTCTGCACAGCAGACAGCAGCAGGCGGTCCGGCCCAGGGGGCAGCAAGAGGTTCGGTCCAGGGGGCAGCAGGAGATGCGGCTCAGGGGGCATCAGTAGGTCCTCCTGTAAGAGGCTCTGTTGGCCAGCAGACTTTAGCAGCAGGTCCAATCGAGAGGGCTGTAGGACAACAGAGTTCTCCAGCAGAACCAAGACCGGAGGGCCAAAAGAAGCGGCCTTATTTGACTTTGGCAATGGTAAACAGACGAATAATCTTACTCATAAACGGACCATGGCTGTGACAACTGTTTTGTACCTTAATGTATATTGACAATTGTATCCCTAGTACAGCTCTAACAAAGCCCTTTGCTTCTTTGCCTTTCAGTTTACTAAGTCAAGATTTGGTGGTGCCCAGTCTGCTGCTGCCAAGCCAAATCTAAGCCTGGCCAGAAGAGTAACCAAGGTAAATAGAGATTATGTAGTAACCTATAAGCTTGAGTCATTTTTTTGGTAAATAACTAAAACTGACTGCTCTACAGACCCAAGCCACAGTCACAGACCCCACTGAGGAAAGTACCAGCTCTCCTTCAAGTGTTCCCGTCCCAGTGAGTACTTTTTAAAAACTACTCTTTTTGTAGAAGCATTTTTACAAATACTTTCTGAAGACATTACGCATAAACAATAATACGTTTAAATTCCCTCGTTAACAAAATTAGATTTTAAAGTTGTAACAATACTATGGTAGTGTTTTATCTGAGTATTAGTTTAAGATTATATTCTCAAAGTCTATCACTGATGTGAGTTCTATTCCTGCTGTTTCTTAAGGCTCCAGCTTCTCATGCAGTTGGTCGAGAGTCAGTGCCTGTCCCCAGTCCAGCAGCAGAAGTTGCCACAGTGTCTGTAAGTATTTAACATGTCACTTCATAGTGCGCAGAAGCTCGCAAGTCTTTAAGGTTAGTATTAAGTATTTTTGTCGTTGTTTTTTTATATTACAGACTGCTGCTGACTCTGGGACAGGAGCACTGACTTCAACAGCTCACCTGCCCCGCTTGTGGTCAGAGGGTTTGCCACCTGAAGACCACAAATGGATTGAAAAATTCCTCTTGAAGTTGGGGCCCAAGGGGAAACTTCAGCTTCAAGACCATCTGAAGCTCTGGTACTTTCCTCCTCAGCCGAGCAACCTGTACAACCAGGCTCCAGCACCAGACCGTTTTTTCGCCCACCCACTCTTTGTATGGATGCCATACAAATTGTGGAAGGTGAAGGTGGTCTGCCCTAATGCAGCCTGTGAGCAGCACCAGCTCACAGGGGCAGGGCTGCACAAGAGGGCACGGCGGGTCCTTGACGTGGACAGGACCTACAATATGGTGACGGAAACCCTGACCTGCACCAAATGTAGAGCCAGCCACGTTTCTTGGAGTCAGACTGTCCTCAGGCAGCTGGACTTGGCTCACAGGTCTGAATTCAGGGTCATCCTTACTCAGAAGTAAGTAATTTCCCTTTTTCTCTCTTGCCTTGACAATAGAAATAAAAAAGACAATCTAACTAATTTATCTGTCTTTGACTCAGATACGCCTGTGACATCCGTGTGATCCGGCTTCTACGGGAGAGAGGTCTGGGTAACAGTCCAACACGGGTTTTAAAGCAGCTGAAAGAAAACCACTCAGAGGAGTGGCTTCATCGTGTTGCACGGTACACCACTGAGTGTGTTGACTTTCAGCAGCGCCCCGGACTGCTGCCCATGACTTTTCCTGAGCCCCCTGAGCCTGCTGTGGTGCCTAGCTGTAAGTGGCTCCTCTCCGTTTACAGTCAGGACATCTTGACAAGGCTCGAGGACATCAAAGCCCGGATCACATCCATCTACGGCACAATTCTGAAGATGGACTCAACAAAAAAGGTTTATATTTTTTCTCCTTCATTAATACAGGAAACTTATATTATTAACTAGTCCCATTAAATCAAGAGTCCTGAAAATAATCACAAAGGGCCTTTTAATTTTTTGTACTTTAGATCGTCAAGAAGCTGGCAGGCACAGCTAAGGGGACCGCTCTCTGGCTCACCTCTGTGGGAAACGAGTATGGTCAGATCCTGATCAGCGTTCTGACCGCTCAGGAGGGAGCAGGCCTGGACATGATGGCAGCAGACCTGGTGAAGCGGTACCAGCAGGCTGGTGTTGATCCCCCTGTTGCCTTGTATGTGGACTGCGACTGCTGCTCCAGTACAGGGGAGACCAGGCTGAAGACCAGGTTCAGTGGATGGCAGGACCTCGTCATTCGTCTTGACATCTGGCACTTCATGCGCCGACTTGCCCTGGGGTGCGTGACAGATGCTCATCAGTTGTACCCAATCTTTATGTCACGCCTGTCAGCGTGCATATTTGAGTGGGATGCAGCTGATTTAGCTTTGTTGCGTGAAGCGAAGAAACAACAGCTTCAATCCCAGGGCTTGCCAGTCACTGATGCTGACATCAGCAGAAACCTGTCCAGGGAGGAGCTGGCTCTCCACTGTCGGCGGAGAACCCGGGGTGAAGTGGCCACCACCCAGCTGCTGGAGGAGCTGCTGCTGGGGCTCATGGGGACCAGCGGTAATGACTCCCTTGGAGTTCCCCTGTTTGACATGGAGAGGATGGAGCACATCTGGAATGTCCAAAAGAAGCATGTCAAGTGCATCCAGGACCCACCAGGTGTGGCTCTCTACATCAAAACAGGAGAGCTCACAAAGGGAGGTGTGCAGCTACCCACCTACAGGTGTGCAAGGGGCTCTACATCTTTAGAGTCCTTTCATTTACACCTCAACCGCTTCATCCCAGGTTTGTGTTTGTGTTATAGTTATGTTAATGTGTCACAAAGTCTAAGAATAAAAATATATTTAAAGTTATGTACTAATATACTATGTCCTTGTTCACCAATTTTATCTACTGACCTGTTTATCCCCAGGAACCAGTGCCAACAGCCTGAATTTCCAGGTTTACCTGCTGGAAGGACTCCACAGGTGGAACCAGGACCGTGGCACTGCTGCTCTGTCAACTGAGCCATCTCCTTTCCGCAGCTACTCGGGTGACCTGCTTCACTCTGTGAACATTAACTACGAGAAGCTGTTCGGCAGGAAGTTGGTCCCAGGGTTCTGCCCACCTACACCTTACACTGGTTAGCATTACTGAAACCCACTTGACGTACAAATGAGTTGAAAAAGAAATAATTCAAACAGTTTCCTAATCATCCATTTGCCTCTGATGTTTCAGGAGAGCTCATAGGCCTGCAGTATCTGTTCCGGCAGACTGGTCAGGCACTGCAGGATATGCATCCTGATTCTGAGGAGACTGCTCAGCTTATTGAGGAGCATAATGTGGAGGAAGATGAAGAGGAGGATGAGGGCTTTGCTGAGGCAGCAGAGGACCCAACAGTGGCAAACCTGGAGGAGCCTGCTTCTGTGACAACTGGCCCCTCCCTGTCCACAGCTCCCAGCACAACAGCTCTTTGCAGTTCCTCAACCCCATCATCATCATCGGGCACCTCCTTCACTCAGGCTCCGAGCACATTAACCATTGCTCCTGGTAAGGCTGAAAAGAAATCTCGGTTTTATGTAGGTAGTAGTATGACCAGGTGCAGTGTAATGAAAATGGGAATTGTAATTCAATCACAATAATCCCCCAGCTCTAATTCTGCAAGTCATTTTGTAGTTTTTTATATGTAGTAATATGGTGTTTTTTTCCCTATTGTGCATCACTAGCTCCTTGCTCGTCTGCAGTGGCCTCTGCTCCTCCCACTCTGCCTTCAACTTCATCCTCTGAGGCTGGCGTTGACGTGCAGGCTCATGATGAAGACATGGTAAGTGTTAACAATAAATATGCACTTGCATTACTGCACAAAAGTTTGATCACTTACACTTTACTTTTTGCAATCACAAACAGTTTTTATCCATTTCACAAACTTAAAATGAATCAGATGATTTTCAAAGAATGATCCACTTTTTTGCAACTTTCAGTCCTCTGCATCAACTCCTAATACGGCTGCTAATCTAAGTTAATAATTTTATAAGGCTAATTGATTACAAAACACTTTTGAAACTGTGTGGTACAGCCTAAAATAGTTTTACTAATAAAGGAACACTAAGGGAGCATGGCAATCTTTAGGTTGAAGTTTCAGCACTTGTTTTGGGTTAACAGGCTCAAATGGCAAGGCAAAAAAAGCTGTCGTTAGAGGCCTGTATGTTTATTGTTGTGTTAAAAAAGTACAGCTATTTATTGCTAGAAATCATGAGACAGAACCTTTGAATCTCTTAGGAATGGGTTAACTACTCCCTTCAGAGAGCAGCACAAATTGACTTGAACAGAGACAGATATAGGAGAGGGAATCCTCGATGCACAACTGTTTAAAACAAATATCTAAAGAGTGCGTAGTTTAATACAAATAGGCCTTACAGGCCCTCAAACGGTGGTTGAGCAGTAGTATGTTCTTTTATTTAATAAGGAACATCAGAAATGTGTCAAAAAAAGGTCAACGTGATTCAAGGATTTACATTAACATACTTTCAAATATGTTTCATATCTTCACAGGCTGTGGATGAGCAAAATGTGCCTGGCTACCAGCATGTAGACAGACTTGCTGAGTTTTTGGTGGAACTGCGGAGTCAGACGTCTTTGTGTCTCACCAACCAGCAGGCCAGCACCATCAAAGCACTGTGGGAAAGCCTGGATGAGCATGACAAGCGGCGGGTCATATATGCAGCTCGACATCAGGAGAGACTCTTGAGTGGGCGGTTTCGAACACCGAAGAAGCCCACAACTACGCCTGGTGTTGAGAGCACCACCCGCTGCATGTTAGGAGCAAGTAGCTCACCTGCACA
>NW_027437318.1:0-26500 GCF_033239565.1 Halichoeres trimaculatus
TTTTATGGAAAAATGTTTTCCTCAACTCTAAAATTTTCTACAAACTCTTAAAAATATTTTTCAAAAAGACTTCACAAAAAATTACCAAATCACACCGGGTCCTGATCAAACCCGTGGGGCCTTCCTTGAGAGAGGGTGTCTAGTGATAAAGGGCCGAAACATCCGATGACCTCAAGGTGCACTACTGAGGACGTGTTCTGAAATTTAGTCCTAAAAACAATCCAGCGCTGGACCAATGTAAAAACATAAATCATAAATTAATATATTCCTTACTATAAAATATTCTGTTCAAACAATTTTACTATCTTACCAAAAACATTTTTAAGCTTTACTCCACTTATTCTCCTTTATCATTTACTTATTTTGACACCTTCACATATATTTATTTATATCAATTTTAATTTACATCTCAAGCCCTAGACCCTTAAGTCTAATACCTAATCTCCACCGGGCCCTGGGGACCCCACCCCCCCTGTCAGTACTTTGCTCTCCACTAGACCCTAGGGACCCGATCCTCCTGTCGGTGCCTTGCTCTCCACCAAGCCCCGGGGACCTGACACTCATACCTGTGCCTTGCCCTCCACTGGGCCCCCGCAAGCCCATACTTAAGCCCCCCCCTCCGCCCTAACCCTAAACTTGACCCTGACCCTAACCCTAAACCTAACCTTTACCCTAACCCTAACCATAACCCTGACCCTGACCCTAACCCCAACCCTGACCCTAACCCTAACCCCAGACCTAACCCTAACCCAACTATCCCTAAACCTAACCATAACCCTGACCCTGACCCTTACCCTAACCCTAACCCTAACCCTTATCCTGACCCTAACCCTAAACCTAACCCTAACGCTTAGCCTAACCCTGACCCTGAACCTAACCCTAACCCTTATCCTGACCCTTATCCTGACCCTAACCCTAAACCTAACCCTGACCCTAACCCTAACCCTAACTAACCTAACCCTAACCCTAACCCTAACCTAACCCTAACCAAACCTTAACCCTAACCCTAACCCAACCCTAACCCTAACCCAACTATCCCTAAACCTAACCATAACCCTGACCCTAACCCTAACCCTTACCCTAACCCATTTTTATGAAAACATAACCCTAACTCCTCCCTACACCCTAAACTGAATCATTTGAACTTGAGGCCTAAACCGAACCAGTCACACCAAGTTTATAACCTAACCCTAAAATAACCCATTTTTATGAGTATACAACCCTGTACCTAGTCCCAGACCCTAAAATTAACCATTTGCACTCGAGGCCTAAACCGAACAGGTCGCACCAAGTTCATAATCAATGCCGGAAAAACCTTAACCCAAAACTAACCCCCTAAGCTTAACCAAATTTGGGACCTTTATGAAAATTTAACCATAACCCAGCCCTTGACCCTAAACTGAACCATTTGAACTTGAGGCCTAAACCGAACCAGTCACACCTAGTTTATAATCTAACCCTAAAATAACCTTTTTTTATGAATATACAACCATTACATAGTCCCAGACCCCGAACTTAACCATTTTATCTTGAGGCCCAAACCATACCAGTCACACCAAGTTCATAATCTGTATCTGAAAAACCTTAACCCTAAACTTACCCCTAAGCTTAACCAAATTTGGGATCTTTATGAAAATTGAACCATAATCCAGCCCTTGACCCTAAACTCAACCATTTGAACTTGAAGCCTTTTGCACTTAAAAATATGAACCCAAAACATGAAAACCATATCCCACCATCTGCCCCCCCCAAACCCCCCCCCACCCCCAACACCAGCACCACATACATGTACACACAAAGACACACACATCTCTCCACACACGCTCCTTCATCTCCCTCCCTCTCACCTCTAACTGCTCCATTTCCAAAGAGGGTCAAGGTTATTGACAAGGGAACCATGGATAGACAATACGCGCCGGCCCGTGCAAGCCCTTGACATTCCCATTCAACCGGCCAGTCGATTGATGAACCGGGGGGTGTCACTGTAAATTTCCCCAACCTAACCCAGCCAGAGCCTTCGGACTTTCGTACCATACAGTTCCTAGAATGTCAAAAAACCCTCCCTCTCTCTTCTCTTCACCTCCTCCATACCTTCTCTCTTCCCTCCTACCGGAGGGAGAAGAGGCAGGTAAGAGCCCCAAACCCTACATCGGGTGGGGTGGATGTTGTCTTACACAGGACTCACCACCTTGGCTCTACCTCCTCGACACCAACCCTTTCAGTCCTCTTCCTGCAATACCTCTTCTCACCTCTCTCACTCTCTGTCCCCTCTCTCCCACTCGTTCACCCCCCCCTCTTACACACACACTCTCTCTCCCCATCTCGCACACACTCTCTCCACCCCCCTCTTTCCAAACCAGGTTTGAACGTAATCCTACTCAGGATGAAGGCTTGTCTAAATTCGCCCTCTACATCGAGGCACCAAGTCTTTCAGTTCTCTCCCTGGGATGCCTTTTTCTCATCCCTCCCCTATACTCTCTATATCACTCTCTCTCTCCCTCTTTCTCCCCTCTCTTTTCTTCACCTCATCCATACCTTCTCTCTTCCCTCCTACCAGAGGGGAGAAGAGGCAGGTAAGAGCCCAAACCCTACATCGGGTGGGGTGGATGTTGTCTTACACAGGACTCACCACCTTGGCTCTACCTCCTCGACACCAACCCTTTCAGTCCTCTTCCTGTAATACCTCTTCTCACCTTACTCACTCTCTCTCTCTCTCTTCCACTTGTTCACTCTCCCTCTCTCTCTCTCTCTCTCTCTCTCTCTCTCTCTCTCCCCCTCTCGCACACACTCCCTCCCCCTCAAACCAGGTTTGAACGTTATCCTACCCAGGATGAAGGCTTGTCTAAATTCGCCCTCTACATCGAGGCACCAAGTCTTTCAGTTCTCTCCCTGGGATGCCTTTTTCTCACCCTTCTCCTATACTCTCTATATCACTCTCTCTCTCTCTCTCTCTCTCTTCCATCTTTTTCCCCCTTCTCTCTCTCGCTCCAAACCAGATCTGAACGTAATCCTACCCCGGATGAAGGCTTGTCTAAATTCGCCCTCTACATCGAGGCATCAAGTCTTACAGTTCTTTTCCTGGGATAACTTTCCTCACCTCCCTTGCTCTCTCACTCCTTCTCACTGTACTTTTCTCTCTCTCTCTCTCTCTCTCTCTCTCTCTCTCTCTCTCTCCCTCTCTCTCCCTCTCTCTCTCTCTGGCTGATCTCCAATCTATCCACACACATAAACATATCTTTGAATCAAAGACAAAATACCCACACCCCAACTAACCATCCACAACTGTAAACGACATGATCATCCCACCACTTGACAGCTGTCAAAACATGAGAACCTCATGGAATCAACCGACAGACTGACAGTCATCAGATCCAAGATGGCCGACAAGATGGCTGACAAGACTCCCCTCAACAGAGGATTCTTAACTTAGGACATTAAGATACCCAAAACAAGAAAAGGAAAAAACAGCTGTTAACTCCCGTACGAAATAACAACACTTTAAACACACAAAGAAGCGAAAAACACATAAAACAGTAAACATGAAACTCTAGACCAATCAAAACACTTTCCCTCCTGTCCCTCACAAACGACCCACACACCAGGAGTCAGGGGAGCAGCCACACCAGTGGGCTGGGAGCCAAGACCCAGTCACAGCAGATCACTCCAGCTCCAGGGTCATCCTGTTGAGCTCCCTCTGTTTAAAACAAATACTAAATGAGCCTTGCTCATTGTTGAAAAATAACTCAATCAATTTTTTAGTAAAAATGCTTTTTTTGTTACAAAATTAGAAAAATAAAAACAAAGGGGACCCTCCCTACTATATAAATCATCCATTAACACTTCTCAGCCACTCAAAACACAACCAAAAAGATGTAAATGTAACACCCTGAAAAACAAATCTAAAATAAAACCCAGGAAAAACATCCCCAACGGCCACCACAAAAACCAAGAAGGTCCCCACAGAACAACAACAGGACAGATCCCTCTTCCTTGACAGCTGCCAAAACATGAGAACCATAGAGAATCAACCGATCCTCCTGACTAGATTGAACTTAAAAACATATAAAAGATGAATAAAGAAAAGAGAAAAACACAAACTGACCAAGATCAAAACTCAGACAAACCTTACAAACACCCTAAAAACACAAAAAATGGACATAACTCCAAAATTACTTGACTGGAGATCTCCAGCCAATCAGAGGGCTGGAACCCGACACACCCACCACACCCAAAGAGAGCAACCATGAGTCAGGGAGACAGCACAGGCACAGACCCAGGGAGCAAAATTCAACCCAAAACATCAATCCCAGGACATCACACCAGTGGAGGCTTTTCAGAAGACAGGTAAACCACACCACTACACTCAAAATACACATTTCCATCTTCATGAGGTGAGCGGTGTATGGACCCATGAAGTTTGGACAGGAACTTGCTCAGAGCGCTCTGGGGCTGTGCGGTGTATGCAGCACAGAGCGTATCCTGACAAGTCTCCCAACGAGACGGGCAGGACCCAGAGCCTTCAGTCCTGATCGACTTGACCATGGATACCTTGCGGTGCTAACGATTGGTCAATGTGGGTCAGGCGGTACGTAAGCGGCCCTCCTGTGTTCCGATTCTAGGACAGCACTGCAGGAAGGGTGGCCCAGGGTTTCAGGGCCTTAAACGTAACCCAGTCTTCTATGAGGAATAGCCTCACCCACACACCAGTCCATACTGCACCACACACACTTCAATTTGAAAATCCACTCAACAAAAATTGGACTCCTTCAAATTGCCACCTTCCTCCAAAACATCACATCCCCTGATCCAGGCGAGGGATCAGGCCGTGGATGCAACAGGACCCTAGGGAGCCTCTACAAAAGACAGTATTTACAGTTTTTAACTCAGCACATCAGAGACTTTCCTCCAAACACCCCCTCCCCACAAAAAATTTTTTTAATTCAGAACATTTTTTTCTGTCATTTAACGATTATAGACATTTATTTAAGACTTACCCTAAATAACCCTAACCCTAACCCAATTTTATGGAAAAATGTTTTCCTCAACTCTAAAATTTTCTACAAACTCTTAAAAATATTTTTCAAAAAGACTTCACAAAAAATTACCAAATTGGCTACAGAACACACACGGGTCCTGATCAAACCCGTGGGGCCTTCCTTGAGAGAGGGTGTCTAGTGATAAAGGGCCGAAACATCCGATGACCTCAAGGTGCACTACTGAGGACGTGTTCTGAAATTTAGTCCTAAAAACAATCCAGCGCTGGACCAATGTAAAAACATAAATCATAAATTAATATATTCCTTACTATAAAATATTCTGTTCAAACAATTTTACTATCTTACCAAAAACATTTTTAAGCTTTACTCCACTTATTCTCCTTTATCATTTACTTATTTTGACACCTTCACATATATTTATTTATATCAATTTTAATTTACATCTCAAGCCCTAGACCCTTAAGTCTAATACCTAATCTCCACCGGGCCCTGGGGACCCCACCCCCCTGTCAGTACTTTGCTCTCCACTAGACCCTAGGGACCCGATCCTCCTGTCGGTGCCTTGCTCTCCACCAAGCCCCGGGGACCTGACACTCATACCTGTGCCTTGCCCTCCACTGGGCCCCCGCGAGCCCATACTTAAGCCCCCCCTCCGCCCTAACCCTAAACTTGACCCTGACCCTAACCCTAAACCTAACCTTTACCCTAACCCTAACCATAACCCTGACCCTGACCCTAACCCCAACCCTGACCCTAACCCTAACCCCAGACCTAACCCTAACCCAACTATCCCTAAACCTAACCATAACCCTGACCCTGACCCTTACCCTAACCCTAACCCTAACCCTTATCCTGACCCTAACCCTAAACCTAACCCTAACGCTTAGCCTAACCCTGACCCTGAACCTAACCCTAACCCTTATCCTGACCCTTATCCTGACCCTAACCCTAAACCTAACCCTGACCCTAACCCTAACCCTAACTAACCTAACCCTAACCCTAACCCTAACCTAACCCTAACCAAACCTTAACCCTAACCCTAACCCAACCCTAACCCTAACCCAACTATCCCTAAACCTAACCATAACCCTGACCCTAACCCTAACCCTTACCCTAACCCATTTTTATGAAAACATAACCCTAACTCCTCCCTACACCCTAAACTGAATCATTTGAACTTGAGGCCTAAACCGAACCAGTCACACCAAGTTTATAACCTAACCCTAAAATAACCCATTTTTATGAGTATACAACCCTTACCTAGTCCCAGACCCTAAAATTAACCATTTGCACTCGAGGCCTAAACCGAACAGGTCGCACCAAGTTCATAATCAATGCCGGAAAAACCTTAACCCAAAACTAACCCCTAAGCTTAACCAAATTTGGGACCTTTATGAAAATTTAACCATAACCCAGCCCTTGACCCTAAACTGAACCATTTGAACTTGAGGCCTAAACCGAACCAGTCACACCTAGTTTATAATCTAACCCTAAAATAACCTTTTTTTATGAATATACAACCATTACATAGTCCCAGACCCCGAACTTAACCATTTTATCTTGAGGCCCAAACCATACCAGTCACACCAAGTTCATAATCTGTATCTGAAAAACCTTAACCCTAAACTTACCCCTAAGCTTAACCAAATTTGGGATCTTTATGAAAATTGAACCATAATCCAGCCCTTGACCCTAAACTCAACCATTTGAACTTGAAGCCTTTTGCACTTAAAAATATGAACCCAAAACATGAAAACCATATCCCACCATCTGCCCCCCCCAAACCCCCCCCACCCCCAACACCAGCACCACATACATGTACACACAAAGACACACACATCTCTCCACACACGCTCCTTCATCTCCCTCCCTCTCACCTCTAACTGCTCCATTTCCAAAGAGGGTCAAGGTTATTGACAAGGAACCATGGATAGACAATACGCGCCGGCCCGTGCAAGCCCTTGACATTCCCATTCAACCGGCCAGTCGATTGATGAACCGGGGGGTGTCACTGTAAATTTCCCCAACCTAACCCAGCCAGAGCCTTCGGACTTTCGTACCATACAGTTCCTAGAATGTCAAAAAACCCTCCCTCTCTCTTCTCTTCACCTCCTCCATACCTTCTCTCTTCCCTCCTACCGGAGGGAGAAGAGGCAGGTAAGAGCCCAAACCCTACATCGGGTGGGGTGGATGTTGTCTTACACAGGACTCACCACCTTGGCTCTACCTCCTCGACACCAACCCTTTCAGTCCTCTTCCTGCAATACCTCTTCTCACCTCTCTCACTCTCTGTCCCTCTCTCCCACTCGTTCACCCCCCCTCTTACACACACACTCTCTCTCCCCATCTCGCACACACTCTCTCCACCCCCTCTTTCCAAACCAGGTTTGAACGTAATCCTACTCAGGATGAAGGCTTGTCTAAATTCGCCCTCTACATCGAGGCACCAAGTCTTTCAGTTCTCTCCCTGGGATGCCTTTTTCTCATCCCTCCCCTATACTCTCTATATCACTCTCTCTCTCCCTCTTTCTCCCCTCTCTTTTCTTCACCTCATCCATACCTTCTCTCTTCCCTCCTACCAGAGGGAGAAGAGGCAGGTAAGAGCCCAAACCCTACATCGGGTGGGGTGGATGTTGTCTTACACAGGACTCACCACCTTGGCTCTACCTCCTCGACACCAACCCTTTCAGTCCTCTTCCTGTAATACCTCTTCTCACCTTACTCACTCTCTCTCTCTCTCTTCCACTTGTTCACTCTCCCTCTCTCTCTCTCTCTCTCTCTCTCTCTCTCTCTCTCCCCCTCTCGCACACACTCCCTCCCCCTCAAACCAGGTTTGAACGTTATCCTACCCAGGATGAAGGCTTGTCTAAATTCGCCCTCTACATCGAGGCACCAAGTCTTTCAGTTCTCTCCCTGGGATGCCTTTTTCTCACCCTTCTCCTATACTCTCTATATCACTCTCTCTCTCTCTCTCTCTCTCTTCCATCTTTTTCCCCCTTCTCTCTCTCGCTCCAAACCAGATCTGAACGTAATCCTACCCCGGATGAAGGCTTGTCTAAATTCGCCCTCTACATCGAGGCATCAAGTCTTACAGTTCTTTTCCTGGGATAACTTTCCTCACCTCCCTTGCTCTCTCACTCCTTCTCACTGTACTTTTCTCTCTCTCTCTCTCTCTCTCTCTCTCTCTCTCTCTCTCTCCCTCTCTCTCCCTCTCTCTCTCTCTGGCTGATCTCCAATCTATCCACACACATAAACATATCTTTGAATCAAAGACAAAATACCCACACCCCAACTAACCATCCACAACTGTAAACGACATGATCATCCCACCCCTTGACAGCTGTCAAAACATGAGAACCTCATGGAATCAACCGACAGACTGACAGTCATCAGATCCAAGATGGCCGACAAGATGGCTGACAAGACTCCCCTCAACAGAGGATTCTTAACTTAGGACATTAAGATACCCAAAACAAGAAAAGGAAAAAACAGCTGTTAACTCCCGTACTAAATAACAACACTTTAAACACACAAAGAAGCGAAAAACACATAAAACAGTAAACATGAAACTCTAGACCAATCAAAACACTTTCCCTCCTGTCCCTCACAAACGACCCACACACCAGGAGTCAGGGGAGCAGCCACACCAGTGGGCTGGGAGCCAAGACCCAGTCACAGCAGATCACTCCAGCTCCAGGGTCATCCTGTTGAGCTCCCTCTGTTTAAAACAAATACTAAATGAGCCTTGCTCATTGTTGAAAAATAACTCAATCAATTTTTTAGTAAAAATGCTTTTTTTGTTACAAAATTAGAAAAATAAAAACAAAGGGGACCCTCCCTACTATATAAATCATCCATTAACACTTCTCAGCCACTCAAAACACAACCAAAAAGATGTAAATGTAACACCCTGAAAAACAAATCTAAAATAAAACCCAGGAAAAACATCCCCAACGGCCACCACAAAAACCAAGAAGGTCCCCACAGAACAACAACAGGACAGATCCCTCTTCCTTGACAGCTGCCAAAACATGAGAACCATAGAGAATCAACCGATCCTCCTGACTAGATTGAACTTAAAAACATATAAAAGATGAATAAAGAAAAAGAGAAAAACACAAACTGACCAAGATCAAAACTCAGACAAACCTTACAAACACCCTAAAAACACAAAAAATGGACATAACTCCAAAATTACTTGACTGGAGATCTCCAGCCAATCAGAGGGCTGGAACCCGACACACCCACCACACCCAAAGAGAGCAACCATGAGTCAGGGAGACAGCACAGGCACAGACCCAGGGAGCAAAATTCAACCCAAAACATCAATCCCAGGACATCACACCAGTGGAGGCTTTTCAGAAGACAGGTAAACCACACCACTACACTCAAAATACACATTTCCATCTTCATGAGGTGAGCGGTGTATGGACCCATGAAGTTTGGACAGGAACTTGCTCAGAGCGCTCTGGGGCTGTGCGGTGTATGCAGCACAGAGCGTATCCTGACAAGTCTCCCAACGAGACGGGCAGGACCCAGAGCCTTCAGTCCTGATCGACTTGACCATGGATACCTTGCGGTGCTAACGATTGGTCAATGTGGGTCAGGCGGTACGTAAGCGGCCCTCCTGTGTTCCGATTCTAGGACAGCACTGCAGGAAGGGTGGCCCAGGGTTTCAGGGCCTTAAACGTAACCCAGTCTTCTATGAGGAATAGCCTCACCCACACACCAGTCCATACTGCACCACACACACTTCAATTTGAAAATCCACTCAACAAAAATTGGACTCCTTCAAATTGCCACCTTCCTCCAAAACATCACATCCCCTGATCCAGGCGAGGGATCAGGCCGTGGATGCAACAGGACCCTAGGGAGCCTCTACAAAAGACAGTATTTACAGTTTTTAACTCAGCACATCAGAGATTTTCCTCCAAACACCCCCTCCCCACAAAAAATTTTTTTAATTCAGAACATTTTTTTCTGTCATTTAACGATTATAGACATTTATTTAAGACTTACCCTAAATAACCCTAACCCTAACCCAATTTTATGGAAAAATGTTTTCCTCAACTCTAAAATTTTCTACAAACTCTTAAAAATATTTTTCAAAAAGACTTCACAAAAAATTACCAAATTGGCTACAGAACACACACGGGTCCTGATCAAACCCGTGGGGCCTTCCTTGAGAGAGGGTGTCTAGTGATAAAGGGCCGAAACATCCGATGACCTCAAGGTGCACTACTGAGGACGTGTTCTGAAATTTAGTCCTAAAAACAATCCAGCGCTGGACCAATGTAAAAACATAAATCATAAATTAATATATTCCTTACTATAAAATATTCTGTTCAAACAATTTTACTATCTTACCAAAAACATTTTTAAGCTTTACTCCACTTATTCTCCTTTATCATTTACTTATTTTGACACCTTCACATATATTTATTTATATCAATTTTAATTTACATCTCAAGCCCTAGACCCTTAAGTCTAATACCTAATCTCCACCGGGCCCTGGGGACCCCACCCCCCTGTCAGTACTTTGCTCTCCACTAGACCCTAGGGACCCGATCCTCCTGTCGGTGCCTTGCTCTCCACCAAGCCCCGGGGACCTGACACTCATACCTGTGCCTTGCCCTCCACTGGGCCCCCGCGAGCCCATACTTAAGCCCCCCCTCCGCCCTAACCCTAAACTTGACCCTGACCCTAACCCTAAACCTAACCTTTACCCTAACCCTAACCATAACCCTGACCCTGACCCTAACCCCAACCCTGACCCTAACCCTAACCCCAGACCTAACCCTAACCCAACTATCCCTAAACCTAACCATAACCCTGACCCTGACCCTTACCCTAACCCTAACCCTAACCCTTATCCTGACCCTAACCCTAAACCTAACCCTAACGCTTAGCCTAACCCTGACCCTGAACCTAACCCTAACCCTTATCCTGACCCTTATCCTGACCCTAACCCTAAACCTAACCCTGACCCTAACCCTAACCCTAACTAACCTAACCCTAACCCTAACCCTAACCTAACCCTAACCAAACCTTAACCCTAACCCTAACCCAACCCTAACCCTAACCCAACTATCCTAAACCTAACCATAACCCTGACCCTAACCCTAACCCTTACCCTAACCCATTTTTATGAAAACATAACCCTAACTCCTCCCTACACCCTAAACTGAATCATTTGAACTTGAGGCCTAAACCGAACCAGTCACACCAAGTTTATAACCTAACCCTAAAATAACCCATTTTTATGAGTATACAACCCTTACCTAGTCCCAGACCCTAAAATTAACCATTTGCACTCGAGGCCTAAACCGAACAGGTCGCACCAAGTTCATAATCAATGCCGGAAAAACCTTAACCCAAAACTAACCCCTAAGCTTAACCAAATTTGGGACCTTTATGAAAATTTAACCATAACCCAGCCCTTGACCCTAAACTGAACCATTTGAACTTGAGGCCTAAACCGAACCAGTCACACCTAGTTTATAATCTAACCCTAAAATAACCTTTTTTTATGAATATACAACCATTACATAGTCCCAGACCCCGAACTTAACCATTTTATCTTGAGGCCCAAACCATACCAGTCACACCAAGTTCATAATCTGTATCTGAAAAACCTTAACCCTAAACTTACCCCTAAGCTTAACCAAATTTGGGATCTTTATGAAAATTGAACCATAATCCAGCCCTTGACCCTAAACTCAACCATTTGAACTTGAAGCCTTTTGCACTTAAAAATATGAACCCAAAACATGAAAACCATATCCCACCATCTGCCCCCCCCAAACCCCCCCCACCCCCAACACCAGCACCACATACATGTACACACAAAGACACACACATCTCTCCACACACGCTCCTTCATCTCCCTCCCTCTCACCTCTAACTGCTCCATTTCCAAAGAGGGTCAAGGTTATTGACAAGGAACCATGGATAGACAATACGCGCCGGCCCGTGCAAGCCCTTGACATTCCCATTCAACCGGCCAGTCGATTGATGAACCGGGGGGTGTCACTGTAAATTTCCCCAACCTAACCCAGCCAGAGCCTTCGGACTTTCGTACCATACAGTTCCTAGAATGTCAAAAAACCCTCCCTCTCTCTTCTCTTCACCTCCTCCATACCTTCTCTCTTCCCTCCTACCGGAGGGAGAAGAGGCAGGTAAGAGCCCAAACCCTACATCGGGTGGGGTGGATGTTGTCTTACACAGGACTCACCACCTTGGCTCTACCTCCTCGACACCAACCCTTTCAGTCCTCTTCCTGCAATACCTCTTCTCACCTCTCTCACTCTCTGTCCCTCTCTCCCACTCGTTCACCCCCCCTCTTACACACACACTCTCTCTCCCCATCTCGCACACACTCTCTCCACCCCCTCTTTCCAAACCAGGTTTGAACGTAATCCTACTCAGGATGAAGGCTTGTCTAAATTCGCCCTCTACATCGAGGCACCAAGTCTTTCAGTTCTCTCCCTGGGATGCCTTTTTCTCATCCCTCCCCTATACTCTCTATATCACTCTCTCTCTCCCTCTTTCTCCCCTCTCTTTTCTTCACCTCATCCATACCTTCTCTCTTCCCTCCTACCAGAGGGAGAAGAGGCAGGTAAGAGCCCAAACCCTACATCGGGTGGGGTGGATGTTGTCTTACACAGGACTCACCACCTTGGCTCTACCTCCTCGACACCAACCCTTTCAGTCCTCTTCCTGTAATACCTCTTCTCACCTTACTCACTCTCTCTCTCTCTCTTCCACTTGTTCACTCTCCCTCTCTCTCTCTCTCTCTCTCTCTCTCTCTCTCTCTCCCCCTCTCGCACACACTCCCTCCCCCTCAAACCAGGTTTGAACGTTATCCTACCCAGGATGAAGGCTTGTCTAAATTCGCCCTCTACATCGAGGCACCAAGTCTTTCAGTTCTCTCCCTGGGATGCCTTTTTCTCACCCTTCTCCTATACTCTCTATATCACTCTCTCTCTCTCTCTCTCTCTCTTCCATCTTTTTCCCCCTTCTCTCTCTCGCTCCAAACCAGATCTGAACGTAATCCTACCCCGGATGAAGGCTTGTCTAAATTCGCCCTCTACATCGAGGCATCAAGTCTTACAGTTCTTTTCCTGGGATAACTTTCCTCACCTCCCTTGCTCTCTCACTCCTTCTCACTGTACTTTTCTCTCTCTCTCTCTCTCTCTCTCTCTCTCTCTCTCTCTCTCTCTCTCTCTCCCTCTCTCTCCCTCTCTCTCTCTCTGGCTGATCTCCAATCTATCCACACACATAAACATATCTTTGAATCAAAGACAAAATACCCACACCCCAACTAACCATCCACAACTGTAAACGACATGATCATCCCACCCCTTGACAGCTGTCAAAACATGAGAACCTCATGGAATCAACCGACAGACTGACAGTCATCAGATCCAAGATGGCCGACAAGATGGCTGACAAGACTCCCCTCAACAGAGGATTCTTAACTTAGGACATTAAGATACCCAAAACAAGAAAAGGAAAAAACAGCTGTTAACTCCCGTACTAAATAACAACACTTTAAACACACAAAGAAGCGAAAAACACATAAAACAGTAAACATGAAACTCTAGACCAATCAAAACACTTTCCCTCCTGTCCCTCACAAACGACCCACACACCAGGAGTCAGGGGAGCAGCCACACCAGTGGGCTGGGAGCCAAGACCCAGTCACAGCAGATCACTCCAGCTCCAGGGTCATCCTGTTGAGCTCCCTCTGTTTAAAACAAATACTAAATGAGCCTTGCTCATTGTTGAAAAATAACTCAATCAATTTTTTAGTAAAAATGCTTTTTTTGTTACAAAATTAGAAAAATAAAAACAAAGGGGACCCTCCCTACTATATAAATCATCCATTAACACTTCTCAGCCACTCAAAACACAACCAAAAAGATGTAAATGTAACACCCTGAAAAACAAATCTAAAATAAAACCCAGGAAAAACATCCCCAACGGCCACCACAAAAACCAAGAAGGTCCCCACAGAACAACAACAGGACAGATCCCTCTTCCTTGACAGCTGCCAAAACATGAGAACCATAGAGAATCAACCGATCCTCCTGACTAGATTGAACTTAAAAACATATAAAAGATGAATAAAGAAAAGAGAAAAACACAAACTGACCAAGATCAAAACTCAGACAAACCTTACAAACACCCTAAAAACACAAAAAATGGACATAACTCCAAAATTACTTGACTGGAGATCTCCAGCCAATCAGAGGGCTGGAACCCGACACACCCACCACACCCAAAGAGAGCAACCATGAGTCAGGGAGACAGCACAGGCACAGACCCAGGGAGCAAAATTCAACCCAAAACATCAATCCCAGGACATCACACCAGTGGAGGCTTTTCAGAAGACAGGTAAACCACACCACTACACTCAAAATACACATTTCCATCTTCATGAGGTGAGCGGTGTATGGACCCATGAAGTTTGGACAGGAACTTGCTCAGAGCGCTCTGGGGCTGTGCGGTGTATGCAGCACAGAGCGTATCCTGACAAGTCTCCCAACGAGACGGGCAGGACCCAGAGCCTTCAGTCCTGATCGACTTGACCATGGATACCTTGCGGTGCTAACGATTGGTCAATGTGGGTCAGGCGGTACGTAAGCGGCCCTCCTGTGTTCCGATTCTAGGACAGCACTGCAGGAAGGGTGGCCCAGGGTTTCAGGGCCTTAAACGTAACCCAGTCTTCTATGAGGAATAGCCTCACCCACACACCAGTCCATACTGCACCACACACACTTCAATTTGAAAATCCACTCAACAAAAATTGGACTCCTTCAAATTGCCACCTTCCTCCAAAACATCACATCCCCTGATCCAGGCGAGGGATCAGGCCGTGGATGCAACAGGACCCTAGGGAGCCTCTACAAAAGACAGTATTTACAGTTTTTAACTCAGCACATCAGAGATTTTCCTCCAAACACCCCCTCCCCACAAAAAATTTTTTTAATTCAGAACATTTTTTTCTGTCATTTAACGATTATAGACATTTATTTAAGACTTACCCTAAATAACCCTAACCCTAACCCAATTTTATGGAAAAATGTTTTCCTCAACTCTAAAATTTTCTACAAACTCTTAAAAATATTTTTCAAAAAGACTTCACAAAAAATTACCAAATTGGCTACAGAACACACACGGGTCCTGATCAAACCCGTGGGGCCTTCCTTGAGAGAGGGTGTCTAGTGATAAAGGGCCGAAACATCCGATGACCTCAAGGTGCACTACTGAGGACGTGTTCTGAAATTTAGTCCTAAAAACAATCCAGCGCTGGACCAATGTAAAAACATAAATCATAAATTAATATATTCCTTACTATAAAATATTCTGTTCAAACAATTTTACTATCTTACCAAAAACATTTTTAAGCTTTACTCCACTTATTCTCCTTTATCATTTACTTATTTTGACACCTTCACATATATTTATTTATATCAATTTTAATTTACATCTCAAGCCCTAGACCCTTAAGTCTAATACCTAATCTCCACCGGGCCCTGGGGACCCCACCCCCCTGTCAGTACTTTGCTCTCCACTAGACCCTAGGGACCCGATCCTCCTGTCGGTGCCTTGCTCTCCACCAAGCCCCGGGGACCTGACACTCATACCTGTGCCTTGCCCTCCACTGGGCCCCCGCGAGCCCATACTTAAGCCCCCCCTCCGCCCTAACCCTAAACTTGACCCTGACCCTAACCCTAAACCTAACCTTTACCCTAACCCTAACCATAACCCTGACCCTGACCCTAACCCCAACCCTGACCCTAACCCTAACCCCAGACCTAACCCTAACCCAACTATCCCTAAACCTAACCATAACCCTGACCCTGACCCTTACCCTAACCCTAACCCTAACCCTTATCCTGACCCTAACCCTAAACCTAACCCTAACGCTTAGCCTAACCCTGACCCTGAACCTAACCCTAACCCTTATCCTGACCCTTATCCTGACCCTAACCCTAAACCTAACCCTGACCCTAACCCTAACCCTAACTAACCTAACCCTAACCCTAACCCTAACCTAACCCTAACCAAACCTTAACCCTAACCCTAACCCAACCCTAACCCTAACCCAACTATCCCTAAACCTAACCATAACCCTGACCCTAACCCTAACCCTTACCCTAACCCATTTTTATGAAAACATAACCCTAACTCCTCCCTACACCCTAAACTGAATCATTTGAACTTGAGGCCTAAACCGAACCAGTCACACCAAGTTTATAACCTAACCCTAAAATAACCCATTTTTATGAGTATACAACCCTTACCTAGTCCCAGACCCTAAAATTAACCATTTGCACTCGAGGCCTAAACCGAACAGGTCGCACCAAGTTCATAATCAATGCCGGAAAAACCTTAACCCAAAACTAACCCCTAAGCTTAACCAAATTTGGGACCTTTATGAAAATTTAACCATAACCCAGCCCTTGACCCTAAACTGAACCATTTGAACTTGAGGCCTAAACCGAACCAGTCACACCTAGTTTATAATCTAACCCTAAAATAACCTTTTTTTATGAATATACAACCATTACATAGTCCCAGACCCCGAACTTAACCATTTTATCTTGAGGCCCAAACCATACCAGTCACACCAAGTTCATAATCTGTATCTGAAAAACCTTAACCCTAAACTTACCCCTAAGCTTAACCAAATTTGGGATCTTTATGAAAATTGAACCATAATCCAGCCCTTGACCCTAAACTCAACCATTTGAACTTGAAGCCTTTTGCACTTAAAAATATGAACCCAAAACATGAAAACCATATCCCACCATCTGCCCCCCCCAAACCCCCCCCACCCCCAACACCAGCACCACATACATGTACACACAAAGACACACACATCTCTCCACACACGCTCCTTCATCTCCCTCCCTCTCACCTCTAACTGCTCCATTTCCAAAGAGGGTCAAGGTTATTGACAAGGAACCATGGATAGACAATACGCGCCGGCCCGTGCAAGCCCTTGACATTCCCATTCAACCGGCCAGTCGATTGATGAACCGGGGGGTGTCACTGTAAATTTCCCCAACCTAACCCAGCCAGAGCCTTCGGACTTTCGTACCATACAGTTCCTAGAATGTCAAAAAACCCTCCCTCTCTCTTCTCTTCACCTCCTCCATACCTTCTCTCTTCCCTCCTACCGGAGGGAGAAGAGGCAGGTAAGAGCCCAAACCCTACATCGGGTGGGGTGGATGTTGTCTTACACAGGACTCACCACCTTGGCTCTACCTCCTCGACACCAACCCTTTCAGTCCTCTTCCTGCAATACCTCTTCTCACCTCTCTCACTCTCTGTCCCTCTCTCCCACTCGTTCACCCCCCCCTCTTACACACACACTCTCTCTCCCCATCTCGCACACACTCTCTCCACCCCCTCTTTCCAAACCAGGTTTGAACGTAATCCTACTCAGGATGAAGGCTTGTCTAAATTCGCCCTCTACATCGAGGCACCAAGTCTTTCAGTTCTCTCCCTGGGATGCCTTTTTCTCATCCCTCCCCTATACTCTCTATATCACTCTCTCTCTCCCTCTTTCTCCCCTCTCTTTTCTTCACCTCATCCATACCTTCTCTCTTCCCTCCTACCAGAGGGAGAAGAGGCAGGTAAGAGCCCAAACCCTACATCGGGTGGGGTGGATGTTGTCTTACACAGGACTCACCACCTTGGCTCTACCTCCTCGACACCAACCCTTTCAGTCCTCTTCCTGTAATACCTCTTCTCACCTTACTCACTCTCTCTCTCTCTCTTCCACTTGTTCACTCTCCCTCTCTCTCTCTCTCTCTCTCTCTCTCTCTCTCTCTCCCCCTCTCGCACACACTCCCTCCCCCTCAAACCAGGTTTGAACGTTATCCTACCCAGGATGAAGGCTTGTCTAAATTCGCCCTCTACATCGAGGCACCAAGTCTTTCAGTTCTCTCCCTGGGATGCCTTTTTCTCACCCTTCTCCTATACTCTCTATATCACTCTCTCTCTCTCTCTCTCTCTCTTCCATCTTTTTCCCCCTTCTCTCTCTCGCTCCAAACCAGATCTGAACGTAATCCTACCCCGGATGAAGGCTTGTCTAAATTCGCCCTCTACATCGAGGCATCAAGTCTTACAGTTCTTTTCCTGGGATAACTTTCCTCACCTCCCTTGCTCTCTCACTCCTTCTCACTGTACTTTTCTCTCTCTCTCTCTCTCTCTCTCTCTCTCTCTCTCTCTCTCTCTCTCCCTCTCTCTCCCTCTCTCTCTCTCTGGCTGATCTCCAATCTATCCACACACATAAACATATCTTTGAATCAAAGACAAAATACCCACACCCCAACTAACCATCCACAACTGTAAACGACATGATCATCCCACCCCTTGACAGCTGTCAAAACATGAGAACCTCATGGAATCAACCGACAGACTGACAGTCATCAGATCCAAGATGGCCGACAAGATGGCTGACAAGACTCCCCTCAACAGAGGATTCTTAACTTAGGACATTAAGATACCCAAAACAAGAAAAGGAAAAAACAGCTGTTAACTCCCGTACTAAATAACAACACTTTAAACACACAAAGAAGCGAAAAACACATAAAACAGTAAACATGAAACTCTAGACCAATCAAAACACTTTCCCTCCTGTCCCTCACAAACGACCCACACACCAGGAGTCAGGGGAGCAGCCACACCAGTGGGCTGGGAGCCAAGACCCAGTCACAGCAGATCACTCCAGCTCCAGGGTCATCCTGTTGAGCTCCCTCTGTTTAAAACAAATACTAAATGAGCCTTGCTCATTGTTGAAAAATAACTCAATCAATTTTTTAGTAAAAATGCTTTTTTTGTTACAAAATTAGAAAAATAAAAACAAAGGGGACCCTCCCTACTATATAAATCATCCATTAACACTTCTCAGCCACTCAAAACACAACCAAAAAGATGTAAATGTAACACCCTGAAAAACAAATCTAAAATAAAACCCAGGAAAAACATCCCCAACGGCCACCACAAAAACCAAGAAGGTCCCCACAGAACAACAACAGGACAGATCCCTCTTCCTTGACAGCTGCCAAAACATGAGAACCATAGAGAATCAACCGATCCTCCTGACTAGATTGAACTTAAAAACATATAAAAGATGAATAAAGAAAAGAGAAAAACACAAACTGACCAAGATCAAAACTCAGACAAACCTTACAAACACCCTAAAAACACAAAAAATGGACATAACTCCAAAATTACTTGACTGGAGATCTCCAGCCAATCAGAGGGCTGGAACCCGACACACCCACCACACCCAAAGAGAGCAACCATGAGTCAGGGAGACAGCACAGGCACAGACCCAGGGAGCAAAATTCAACCCAAAACATCAATCCCAGGACATCACACCAGTGGAGGCTTTTCAGAAGACAGGTAAACCACACCACTACACTCAAAATACACATTTCCATCTTCATGAGGTGAGCGGTGTATGGACCCATGAAGTTTGGACAGGAACTTGCTCAGAGCGCTCTGGGGCTGTGCGGTGTATGCAGCACAGAGCGTATCCTGACAAGTCTCCCAACGAGACGGGCAGGACCCAGAGCCTTCAGTCCTGATCGACTTGACCATGGATACCTTGCGGTGCTAACGATTGGTCAATGTGGGTCAGGCGGTACGTAAGCGGCCCTCCTGTGTTCCGATTCTAGGACAGCACTGCAGGAAGGGTGGCCCAGGGTTTCAGGGCCTTAAACGTAACCCAGTCTTCTATGAGGAATAGCCTCACCCACACACCAGTCCATACTGCACCACACACACTTCAATTTGAAAATCCACTCAACAAAAATTGGACTCCTTCAAATTGCCACCTTCCTCCAAAACATCACATCCCCTGATCCAGGCGAGGGATCAGGCCGTGGATGCAACAGGACCCTAGGGAGCCTCTACAAAAGACAGTATTTACAGTTTTTAACTCAGCACATCAGAGATTTTCCTCCAAACACCCCCTCCCCACAAAAAATTTTTTTAATTCAGAACATTTTTTTCTGTCATTTAACGATTATAGACATTTATTTAAGACTTACCCTAAATAACCCTAACCCTAACCCAATTTTATGGAAAAATGTTTTCCTCAACTCTAAAATTTTCTACAAACTCTTAAAAATATTTTTCAAAAAGACTTCACAAAAAATTACCAAATTGGCTACAGAACACACACGGGTCCTGATCAAACCCGTGGGGCCTTCCTTGAGAGAGGGTGTCTAGTGATAAAGGGCCGAAACATCCGATGACCTCAAGGTGCACTACTGAGGACGTGTTCTGAAATTTAGTCCTAAAAACAATCCAGCGCTGGACCAATGTAAAAACATAAATCATAAATTAATATATTCCTTACTATAAAATATTCTGTTCAAACAATTTTACTATCTTACCAAAAACATTTTTAAGCTTTACTCCACTTATTCTCCTTTATCATTTACTTATTTTGACACCTTCACATATATTTATTTATATCAATTTTAATTTACATCTCAAGCCCTAGACCCTTAAGTCTAATACCTAATCTCCACCGGGCCCTGGGGACCCCACCCCCCTGTCAGTACTTTGCTCTCCACTAGACCCTAGGGACCCGATCCTCCTGTCGGTGCCTTGCTCTCCACCAAGCCCCGGGGACCTGACACTCATACCTGTGCCTTGCCCTCCACTGGGCCCCCGCGAGCCCATACTTAAGCCCCCCCTCCGCCCTAACCCTAAACTTGACCCTGACCCTAACCCTAAACCTAACCTTTACCCTAACCCTAACCATAACCCTGACCCTGACCCTAACCCCAACCCTGACCCTAACCCTAACCCCAGACCTAACCCTAACCCAACTATCCCTAAACCTAACCATAACCCTGACCCTGACCCTTACCCTAACCCTAACCCTAACCCTTATCCTGACCCTAACCCTAAACCTAACCCTAACGCTTAGCCTAACCCTGACCCTGAACCTAACCCTAACCCTTATCCTGACCCTTATCCTGACCCTAACCCTAAACCTAACCCTGACCCTAACCCTAACCCTAACTAACCTAACCCTAACCCTAACCCTAACCTAACCCTAACCAAACCTTAACCCTAACCCTAACCCAACCCTAACCCTAACCCAACTATCCCTAAACCTAACCATAACCCTGACCCTAACCCTAACCCTTACCCTAACCCATTTTTATGAAAACATAACCCTAACTCCTCCCTACACCCTAAACTGAATCATTTGAACTTGAGGCCTAAACCGAACCAGTCACACCAAGTTTATAACCTAACCCTAAAATAACCCATTTTTATGAGTATACAACCCTTACCTAGTCCCAGACCCTAAAATTAACCATTTGCACTCGAGGCCTAAACCGAACAGGTCGCACCAAGTTCATAATCAATGCCGGAAAAACCTTAACCCAAAACTAACCCCTAAGCTTAACCAAATTTGGGACCTTTATGAAAATTTAACCATAACCCAGCCCTTGACCCTAAACTGAACCATTTGAACTTGAGGCCTAAACCGAACCAGTCACACCTAGTTTATAATCTAACCCTAAAATAACCTTTTTTTATGAATATACAACCATTACATAGTCCCAGACCCCGAACTTAACCATTTTATCTTGAGGCCCAAACCATACCAGTCACACCAAGTTCATAATCTGTATCTGAAAAACCTTAACCCTAAACTTACCCCTAAGCTTAACCAAATTTGGGATCTTTATGAAAATTGAACCATAATCCAGCCCTTGACCCTAAACTCAACCATTTGAACTTGAAGCCTTTTGCACTTAAAAATATGAACCCAAAACATGAAAACCATATCCCACCATCTGCCCCCCCCAAACCCCCCCCACCCCCAACACCAGCACCACATACATGTACACACAAAGACACACACATCTCTCCACACACGCTCCTTCATCTCCCTCCCTCTCACCTCTAACTGCTCCATTTCCAAAGAGGGTCAAGGTTATTGACAAGGAACCATGGATAGACAATACGCGCCGGCCCGTGCAAGCCCTTGACATTCCCATTCAACCGGCCAGTCGATTGATGAACCGGGGGGTGTCACTGTAAATTTCCCCAACCTAACCCAGCCAGAGCCTTCGGACTTTCGTACCATACAGTTCCTAGAATGTCAAAAAACCCTCCCTCTCTCTTCTCTTCACCTCCTCCATACCTTCTCTCTTCCCTCCTACCGGAGGGAGAAGAGGCAGGTAAGAGCCCAAACCCTACATCGGGTGGGGTGGATGTTGTCTTACACAGGACTCACCACCTTGGCTCTACCTCCTCGACACCAACCCTTTCAGTCCTCTTCCTGCAATACCTCTTCTCACCTCTCTCACTCTCTGTCCCTCTCTCCCACTCGTTCACCCCCCCTCTTACACACACACTCTCTCTCCCCATCTCGCACACACTCTCTCCACCCCCTCTTTCCAAACCAGGTTTGAACGTAATCCTACTCAGGATGAAGGCTTGTCTAAATTCGCCCTCTACATCGAGGCACCAAGTCTTTCAGTTCTCTCCCTGGGATGCCTTTTTCTCATCCCTCCCCTATACTCTCTATATCACTCTCTCTCTCCCTCTTTCTCCCCTCTCTTTTCTTCACCTCATCCATACCTTCTCTCTTCCCTCCTACCAGAGGGAGAAGAGGCAGGTAAGAGCCCAAACCCTACATCGGGTGGGGTGGATGTTGTCTTACACAGGACTCACCACCTTGGCTCTACCTCCTCGACACCAACCCTTTCAGTCCTCTTCCTGTAATACCTCTTCTCACCTTACTCACTCTCTCTCTCTCTCTTCCACTTGTTCACTCTCCCTCTCTCTCTCTCTCTCTCTCTCTCTCTCTCTCTCTCCCCCTCTCGCACACACTCCCTCCCCCTCAAACCAGGTTTGAACGTTATCCTACCCAGAATGAAGGCTTGTCTAAATTCGCCCTCTACATCGAGGCACCAAGTCTTTCAGTTCTCTCCCTGGGATGCCTTTTTCTCACCCTTCTCCTATACTCTCTATATCACTCTCTCTCTCTCTCTCTCTCTCTTCCATCTTTTTCCCCCTTCTCTCTCTCGCTCCAAACCAGATCTGAACGTAATCCTACCCCGGATGAAGGCTTGTCTAAATTCGCCCTCTACATCGAGGCATCAAGTCTTACAGTTCTTTTCCTGGGATAACTTTCCTCACCTCCCTTGCTCTCTCACTCCTTCTCACTGTACTTTTCTCTCTCTCTCTCTCTCTCTCTCTCTCTCTCTCTCTCTCTCTCTCTCTCCCTCTCTCTCCCTCTCTCTCTCTCTGGCTGATCTCCAATCTATCCACACACATAAACATATCTTTGAATCAAAGACAAAATACCCACACCCCAACTAACCATCCACAACTGTAAACGACATGATCATCCCACCCCTTGACAGCTGTCAAAACATGAGAACCTCATGGAATCAACCGACAGACTGACAGTCATCAGATCCAAGATGGCCGACAAGATGGCTGACAAGACTCCCCTCAACAGAGGATTCTTAACTTAGGACATTAAGATACCCAAAACAAGAAAAGGAAAAAACAGCTGTTAACTCCCGTACTAAATAACAACACTTTAAACACACAAAGAAGCGAAAAACACATAAAACAGTAAACATGAAACTCTAGACCAATCAAAACACTTTCCCTCCTGTCCCTCACAAACGACCCACACACCAGGAGTCAGGGGAGCAGCCACACCAGTGGGCTGGGAGCCAAGACCCAGTCACAGCAGATCACTCCAGCTCCAGGGTCATCCTGTTGAGCTCCCTCTGTTTAAAACAAATACTAAATGAGCCTTGCTCATTGTTGAAAAATAACTCAATCAATTTATTAGTAAAAATGCTTTTTTTGTTACAAAATTAGAAAAATAAAAACAAAGGGGACCCTCCCTACTATATAAATCATCCATTAACACTTCTCAGCCACTCAAAACACAACCAAAAAGATGTAAATGTAACACCCTGAAAAACAAATCTAAAATAAAACCCAGGAAAAACATCCCCAACGGCCACCACAAAAACCAAGAAGGTCCCCACAGAACAACAACAGGACAGATCCCTCTTCCTTGACAGCTGCCAAAACATGAGAACCATAGAGAATCAACCGATCCTCCTGACTAGATTGAACTTAAAAACATATAAAAGATGAATAAAGAAAAGAGAAAAACACAAACTGACCAAGATCAAAACTCAGACAAACCTTACAAACACCCTAAAAACACAAAAAATGGACATAACTCCAAAATTACTTGACTGGAGATCTCCAGCCAATCAGAGGGCTGGAACCCGACACACCCACCACACCCAAAGAGAGCAACCATGAGTCAGGGAGACAGCACAGGCACAGACCCAGGGAGCAAAATTCAACCCAAAACATCAATCCCAGGACATCACACCAGTGGAGGCTTTTCAGAAGACAGGTAAACCACACCACTACACTCAAAATACACATTTCCATCTTCATGAGGTGAGCGGTGTATGGACCCATGAAGTTTGGACAGGAACTTGCTCAGAGCGCTCTGGGGCTGTGCGGTGTATGCAGCACAGAGCGTATCCTGACAAGTCTCCCAACGAGACGGGCAGGACCCAGAGCCTTCAGTCCTGATCGACTTGACCATGGATACCTTGCGGTGCTAACGATTGGTCAATGTGGGTCAGGCGGTACGTAAGCGGCCCTCCTGTGTTCCGATTCTAGGACAGCACTGCAGGAAGGGTGGCCCAGGGTTTCAGGGCCTTAAACGTAACCCAGTCTTCTATGAGGAATAGCCTCACCCACACACCAGTCCATACTGCACCACACACACTTCAATTTGAAAATCCACTCAACAAAAATTGGACTCCTTCAAATTGCCACCTTCCTCCAAAACATCACATCCCCTGATCCAGGCGAGGGATCAGGCCGTGGATGCAACAGGACCCTAGGGAGCCTCTACAAAAAACAGTATTTACAGTTTTTAACTCAGCACATCAGAGATTTTCCTCCAAACACCCCCTCCCCACAATTTTTTTAATTCAGATCATTTTTTCTGTCATTTAACGATTATAGACCTTTATTTAAGACTTACCCTAAATAACCCTAACCCTAACCCTAACCCAATTTTATGGAAAAATGTTTTCCTCAACTCTAAAATTTTCTACAAACTCTTAAAAATATTTGTCAAAAAGACTTCACAAAAAATTACCAAATTGGCTACAGAACACACACGGGTCCTGATCAAACCCGTGGGGCCTTCCTTGAGAGAGGGTGTCTAGTGATAAAGGGCCGAAACATCCGATGACCTCAAGGTGCACTACTGAGGACGTGTTCTGAAATTTAGTCCTAA
Source organism: Halichoeres trimaculatus (assembly GCF_033239565.1). Lineage (NCBI taxonomy): Eukaryota > Metazoa > Chordata > Actinopteri > Labriformes > Labridae > Halichoeres > Halichoeres trimaculatus. Next base: position 25,357 of record NW_027437318.1, read on the forward strand.
AAACAATCCAGCGCTGGACCAATGTAAAAACATAAATCATAAATTAATATATTCCTTACTATAAAATATTCTGTTCAAACAATTTTACTATCTTACCAAAAACATTTTTAAGCTTTACTCCACTTATTCTCCTTTATCATTTACTTATTTTGACACCTTCACATGTATTTATTTATATCAATTTTAATTTACATCTCAAGCCCTAGACCCTTAAGTCTAATACCTAATCTCCACCGGGCCCTGGGGACCCCACCCCCCTGTCAGTACTTTGCTCTCCACTAGGCCCTAGGGACCCGATCCTCCTGTCGGTGCCTTGCTCTCCACCAAGCCCCTGGGACCTGACACTCATACCTGTGCCTTGCCCTCCACTGGGCCCCCGCGAGCCCATACTTAAGCCCCCCCTCCGCCCTAACCCTAAACTTGACCCTGACCCTAACCCTAAACCTAACCTTTACCCTAACCCTAACCATAACCCTGACCCTGACCCTAACCCCAACCCTCACCCTAACCCTAACCCCAGACCTAACCCTAACCCAACTATCCCTAAACCTAACCATAACCCTGACCCTGACCCTTACCCTAACCCTAACCCTAACCCTTATCCTGACCCTAACCCTAAACCTAACCCTAACGCTTAGCCTAACCCTGACCCTGAACCTAACCCTAACCCTTATCCTGACCCTTATCCTGACCCTAACCCTAAACCTAACCCTGACCCTAACCCTAACCCTAACTAACCTAACCCTAACCCTAACCTAACCCTAACCCTAACCAAACCTTAACCCTAACCCTAACCCTAACCCAACCCTAACCCTAACCCAACTATCCCTAAACCTAACCATAACCCTGACCCTAACCCTAACCCTTACTCTAACCCATTTTTATGAAAACATAACCCTAACTCCTCCCTACACCCTAAACTGAATCATTTGAACTTGAGGCCTAAACCGAACCAGTCACACCAAGTTTATAACCTAACCCTAAAATAACCCATTTTTTATGAGTATACAACCCTTACCTAGTCCCAGACCCTAAAATTAACCATTTGCACTCAAGGCCTAAACCGAACAGGTCGCACCAAGTTCATAATCAATGCCGGGAAAACCTTAACCCAAAACTAACCCCTAAGCTTAACCAAATTTGG
>NW_027437319.1:0-26245 GCF_033239565.1 Halichoeres trimaculatus
AAAATATTACAGGGACGGACATATTTAATTGTAGTAAAGTAATATCTGTGGCGCATAACTCTACGCTACACAGGTATGAGCTCCTCAATCAATGTTTAGCTGTTTAGCGCTGTGCTGCAGCATGACCTAGCTTAAATATTAGCCGAAAACTGTGAAAACAGATGGAAAACTAGCTTGTGCTGCCACAGCAACGGCCTTGCGACCACCGAGGTCGTACGGCAGAAATTGTTCTGTTTAGTCACTTATACCAAATAAATTCACATAAATGCAGTAAAAAAAGAAGGATAAACCAAAACCGAGTTAACTTTGGCCGTTTAAAGACTTAAATCGTCTCTCTTTCAACACAAATCTTAAGGATTACCTTGTTTTTGTTCAACTTCCAAGTATAAATTTCAAGACAACGATGCGGACAATGTCCGCAGCTGAAACTATCAAAGCTACAAGCTACAAAACAGTCTTTCAACTTGAAATTCACATCAGTTTTACAATCGGAAATGACATTAAGCATCTCTTTCAGATTTATTATGATCAAAGACCTGTGTCACCTCAACGGATGATTTAAACTCTGTCAAACCTTCAAAAAAGTCACAGATCTTATCAAGGAATACAAAAATTACATTAATGAAACACACAATATCACGCCTCTTCCGACTAAAAATGCATTTTATTGAGTTGTGCTTAAGCTAGCCAAGCTTTAGCAGGAAAATTTGCAACATACCTCCCCAAGTGCCTTGGTGAAAAAGGCGGAAGGAACGCCCAGCTTGATTTTATACCCCGATGGAATTAACAGATTCCAGAATTTATCTGCACCAATCAAATTCAGACGCAACCCGTGCGTCCCTGACGTTTTAACAATAATAAAAATAATTAAAAAAAAAAATATTAAAATGGGAAATAAAAGTCCAAATAATTAACTCTCCCATGCCTGCTCGACAGTTTAGAAAAATAATCCTTTTAGTTGTTTTTTTTTTTCAAATACTTGATTGTTTTCCAAAAGTTTCACTCTAGTGGTTTACATACGTCTGCGCTTTCAGCATAAACACGACTTGATGTAAAAACGAATCAAACTATAAATAATTATTATTAAATAAAATACAAACACAATTTTCACTGAGTAGAAATTGAGAGTTTTGATCCGCTAATTTAAATGCTGAAAGTGGGATGAGCGGCTCTCCTTCTTTGAACTCGGGATGAACGAAGCCCATCCCGACCGTTGGAGGGCAGCATGGAGCCGACTTTTCTTGTTAGCTGTGAAATAATGCTGGATGAAGAAGACTACATGAAACTATCAACACTTGGAGAAGAGAGCTGACACATGAGGTGAGGTGAGGTCACTGACATCTTTAACGTTGTTTAACTAACCGTGGAGTGAGCCAATACTTGAAAATCTGTTGTAAACACTGGCATTTCTAAGTGATAGAGCAAGGTTACGGCCTGAGCTGTTACTGTACACTACTTCTTTGTTTTGTTTTTAATCTAGTTTAAAGCATTTTTTTTTTCCATCCCTAGCAATCACTTATCAAGTTCTCCACCTCAGACAGATGGAGAGGCAGAAGATATGGAGCTAGGGTTAGACTCAAGTGGAAGGAAGTCCACCAATTTTAGCCAGATCGTTTTTACTGCTCTCATAAAATGAAGGAGCCTGTAAAGTGATGGTAGTGAATAAACATTAACAGAGGTTTGCTTTAAAGATTCAGTGTGTATTTATCAGAACAGGCTGAAGGCAGAACTTTCAGAAAATATAAGCAAGCATTTTTAAAAGAGTATGGTCTCCTAATCATAATACTACTACTACTACTACTAATAATAATAATAATAATGAATTTCCCTTCTGGGATTAATAAAGTATTTTTTATCTTTATCTTTATCTTTAATAAGAAATACGGTTCATCTGTAAACTGTGGGTGAGACTTTTATGTCCACACAAACAGCAGATCCCCTTCATGTTTCTACAGTCACACAGAGCACGCAAACTCCTGACATACTTACACATTTTTGTATTCAGAACAAAATGCACTGACTGAAAAAATTTCTAAAGCCAGAACTTTCATTTTGCACATTATAATATTTGTAATTATTATTATTTTTTAATTATTATCTGTGATAAAGCTTTGACTTAAAAAATGTCTTCACTTTTCTCAGAATTTATTACATTTTTTTTGGTAACGATGTCTTTCGTCTCCCATTGTGACTTTTTTTTAATCATTTTTGATTTTTGATTTTTTTTCTTTGGGTCTTGTATTTAACGGTTTTAAAAATGTATATATTCATCGTACTTTTAATCTCTTAAATTTGACATCTTAAAATTTACAATTTCATGATTTCAATTTTTGGATTGTACAACTTCTGAAGATGCCAAGCCAATGCTTTAAGGCACTGAGATGCTACACCTGGATAACAACTGAGGCGCTCCTGTTGGCTTTTTGATGGATGAAACTCCAGGTTTTGTTTGCTTTTTCAATGATCAGTCCATTTGTTTGACAAAGCAAACGGTTAACTTGTGTAATACACTTACCAAATGTTTGTTCACCCTTCTGCATCACCATGGTGCCTCACCGCACAGCGGTCAAAAACTGTTTGACCCTTCCGGGTGAAACACTTAACCGCACTAACAAGGTCCTACCCTCATAAAGACTTTCACCCTTGATGAGCTCAGTTACAAACAAACATGAATGTAAACAAACCATTCATAATCTGATCCTACAACTATGAGTTGACTAAATAAGATTTTGTGTTGTTATAGTGCCTATGTTATTATTACTTCTTTATACCAAGGTTCTTTATTTCTTTAATCGTTTGGGGTGGGGGGCTCAGGCCGAAGTTTTAGGATTGTTGTGAATTAACTTTATTACCCAGGAACCTTTGCTGTAAATGATGCTTTAGTTGTTTACTGCAGTGTGTTTACGTTGTTCTTTTTGCTGCAGGAGTCTCCAGATTACACCAGTGTCCAGGAGCTGAAGTATTAGACCTGGTCATAAGTGAAGCGTTGCGCCTCTACCCTCCAGGGTTCAAGTAGATCAGATAGATGGACCACGACCGCACATTGAACGGACAACTGGTCCCTAAAGGTGTGACGATGGAGTTCCCAGCAGGCTTCCTTCACTATGACCAGGAGCACTGGCCGGAGCCGGAGAAGTTCATCCCTGAGCGGTGAGAGGATGCTCTGTAGGCTCAGTCTGTGTGTGTGTGTGTGTGTGTGTGTGTGTGTGTGTGTGTGTGTGTGTGTGTGTGTGTGTGTGTGTGTGTGTGTGTGTGTGTGTGTGTTTTTCAGCTCAGTATTTGAAGTCCTGTCAGACCAGCCCGTCTGGCACCAACAACCTGTCCACATTCAAAGTTTGTGCCATGTGATTGGCTGATTAGATATTTGTGTTAACGAGTAGCTGAAGTTTTGCCTTGTCAAAAAATGGCCACCTCCTACCAGGGGCGCGTTGTTCTTTTGGGACGGGCCAATTGGTGTAGTCGGCGGAGGGGGACTTAAGTCTGGGTTCCCCGGGACCCAGTGGAGAGCAGGGCTGGGGTGGGTTCTCCGGGACCCGCCGGAGAGCAAGGCCCCGAGGGAGAGCGGGGGCTAAAGGGGTGGTTGCCAGGGGTGGGAGACTTGGCCCCGACCCGGGTCCGTAGGGTTGGGCCGGGGTGGCCGGGCTGGCTGGGGTGCTTAGGGTTCTCCGGGACCCGCCGGAGAGCAAGGCCCCGAGGGAGAGCGGGGGCTAAAGGGGTGGCCGCCCGGGGTGGGAGACTTGGCCCCGACCCGGGTCCGTAGGGTTGGGTTAGGGTTGGGCCGGGGTGGCCGGGCTGGCCGGGCTGGCCGGGCTGGCTGGGGCGCTTAGGGTTCCCCGGGACCCGCCGGAGAGCAAGGCCCCTGGGGGAGAGAGGGGGCTGGAGGGAAGCTGCCAGCGGCGTGAGACTAGGCCCCCGACCCCACCTAGGGTTGGGCAGGGGCCTGCGGGCGGGCGGGCGGGCTGGCTGGGGTGCGCGGGTTACGTTCATTCTCACTAAGCTCACTGTACAAATCAACCAACAACTTCACACATTGTCTTTCTTCTCTACAAAAACAAGCCGCAAAGTCAAATCACTCATGGATTAACAACGCCTTCGAGTCATCTTTGCTGCCTTTTTTAAGCTGTCGCATCCTTGTCTATGTCATTTTGTCTATTTCTCTCAGCCATCTCACACTTGCCATGTTTTCTTAGCCGTGCAGGACCCATCATGCCCCAGGGAACATGCCCCAGAGGACATCCCCGTGTGTCTCAATCACTCTCGAAATCACCTCCAGCTGGACCACCTGGATCTTTACCTCATACATTTCCCTCTTGGTTTAAAGCTACACTGACACATACACACAAGTGGAACAGAGCTAAACTTTCACTTTAATCTGACCTTATTATCTGCATTAACCCACGAGGAGTGCCATTCTGGACACTCTAGAGCAGGGATGTCAAACTGGTGGCATGGAGGGCCAAGAGGCTGCAGCTATTCTTTCCAACCAACAACTCTACCAGCTGATTTCACTCATTACCTCACCTTCAAGCAGAGAGCAGGGACTAATCAGACAAATCAGCTGCTGGAGTTCTTGTTTGGAAGGAAAACCTGCAGCCTCTTGGCCCTCCATGCCACCAGTTTGACATCCCTGCTCTAGAGCTTTCCGTACTAAGAAAAAAGATCCTGTCTAGCTGCCCAAACCTTCCAAAGCAAACTAAAAGCATTACAGGAGAATGAAAACTCTTTAGGCTGATACATCCTAAGTCTCCTGATGTGTTTACCTGCAAGTTCAAAGCTTTTCTGTTGGTCTTTAGTGTTTTTTTGTCAGCTTATTTTTTTAGCCTTTTCCCCTTTATTACAGATCAGGACTCCAGGGCTGGAGTAAGAAATGTAGCGAGTGATGTCAGGAACAGAAATCAATTCAAGCGGCTCACATCAAATGAAACAGAGAAGATGGACCAGGACGGGGATTCAGGGGCGCTGCTGGCTCAGGTTGTCTGCTCTATTTCACAATAAAACACCACCCACAGACTCTGGCTGGTTAGTCAGACCAGGGGATCCTGAACTTTTCTCTCAGTGAACATCATAACAGTGGTACCAGAGACCAGTGACCCCCTGCTGGGGGAGGACACCAGCAGACCCATCCAAAAACCATTCTGTCTGCATGCACATCAATAAACTCCTGTTCAATTCTGTTTTGTTTTTTTTTTCACAACAGTGAATAAAATCTTCATTTGTAAATAGTTTTGAATGTAGAATTCATTTCTGAGCCTATAAAACACCACTGAACTCAAATCAAACTGTCCTCTCAACTATGAGCCTCATTTCTGCTTTTCTTTACAGAAAATGGGCCACCAGCTTTTCCCAGAGAAGGATGGAGAGTTACTGACCTGTGACATAGACTATGAAGATGTATGGAGGGTAAGCAAACTCTGTGTGTGTGTGTGTGTGTGTGTGTGTGTGTGTGTGTGTGTGTGTGTGTGTGTGTGTGTGTGTGTGTGTGTGTGTGTGTGTGTGTGTGTGTGTGTGTGTGTGTGTGTGTGTCTGTGTTCCGCACTCTACTGGCAACTTTAGAGGACTGCAACAGTCAGCCTCGAGGTTTCATGTAGAGATGGAATATGGATGCGATATAGACTCCTAATTTGCATCGTTTGCAGCTGTTCTTCTCTGTTTATGTTGAAGCCAAAGTGTTTTAGGACAAACCAGAGTTTTGTACCTTTTTTATTTACAGAAAGAAAACAATCAAGGCTTTATTTGCACGTTTTTCTGTATTTATTCAAATCATTGATCATTTTCTGTTCTACACACACATTTACACAAGTAAGCACACATATGTTTCCTCATATGACTGTCATGTTATGACTGTGATTAAAAATCATCATTGAAATTGTTAGTAAGTGATGAATAAAAAGTAAAACTTGTACCACTGTTCTCTGACTCTCTCCACAGGGTTTTTTTTAAGCAGCAGAATGAACACTCGGCACATCCGCAACATCCAAAATGACTGTTCAAACATTTCTTATCGAGGGTCCAAGTAAAAACCAGGAAAAGCTTCTGTCAGCGCACGTTTGGGTTTTGATCAGGGTGAGTTGAGCAGCTTCCCCAGCAGGGTGGTGAGTGCATTAACAGGAACACTCACATGTGCTCACTGGCTCTTCTAACGGCAAACATAAGCTTTGACGCTGTGTCGCTAACAGGGTCTCTGCTCGTACTCTTTGCAGGCTTTTCACTCTGCCACCAAACCTACGACCCAGTGTCTGCTCATGTTGAGGAACGAGCGCTGGAAGAGAGTGTGGAGCATCCTGTATATAAAGTGGACAGCGTGGCCATTTTAACTCGTTCTTCCTTCCTCTCTGTGGAGAAGCACAAAACACAGGCCCAAAAAACAGTGTCGGCTCCCATAAACATCTGATTTGTGAAATAAGGAACAAGTAGGGCTGTGCTATTTCTGTTACCCGGAATCCCAATTATACAACATGAGAAGTCATCCTAAAAGAGTAAGGACAAATCTTGGCATTCAGCTCAAACTCTGCTAAATGTACAGAAACAGCGGTGAACCTCCACAAACAAGAAGCACCTTATTCTGAGGTGTCTGAGAAAAACTCCATGTGTCCAAGCTTTGATGACTTTTCAATGATACTACTACTACTACTACCACTACTACTACTACTACTACTACTACTACTACTACAACAACTAATACTACTACTACTACTACTGCTACTACTACTACTACTACTACTACTACTACTACTACAACAACTAAGACTACTACTACTACAACAACTAATACTACTACTAGGCTTCTACTACTACTACTACTACTACTACTACTACTACTGCTACTACTACTACTACTTATTATAATAATAATAATAAAAAAAATAAAAATTGGGTCAACATAGCACTTTTCTTTTTTGGTCAGTTTTTGTTTGTTTGGAAAGGCACATGTGACATAACGTTCCTTTGGGGAAAGGGTACAGTATGCAGTAAACATTCCACACGTGGTTATGAAAATGATCATTGCCAATCCTTAGTTTTAATAGATTTAACAACAAGGAGAAGAGGTGAGCGGAGGAGGGGTCTGGCTCCGTTTCTTAACTTATCTGGAATAAGACACATCCAAATTTTGACCTTTGCATCAACCTAAACCCAAACCCAAACCAGGTAGGTGGATTCACAATAAACAAAACCTGGTCAGATTACAGAGATTACGGGTTTCACGTAGTTTGTCCAAAATGACCAAGTCCTGAAAAAGGATTCCCTTTGACCCTTCAGAGAAAATGACCACCTCTCAAGACTGTAAATGTCCTGTACAATATCAAGCCACTTTTCCATTGTAGGTGCCTGGGCTTTTAACCACTTTCTGGTGATTGTCTTTTTGCTTGCTGCCAAAAGCACAGCCAGCAGCTTTTTGTCTCTCAGAGTCCAGTTTTCAAAAGAAAAATCTCCCAAATACAGGGCTTCCAACTTAACAGGAACGTCCTCAGTAAAGATATTGCTCCACAGCTGCTCCCAAAACGCTTTGATCCATTGACAACTCCAAGAAATAGGACAGTGATTTGCATCTTTTGTCCCACAGAGTCTCCAGCAGGTGTCTCCACTGTTCTGAAGTTTTCCCTGGGCTGGGGTTACCAAAAAAATCTACCTATGTTTTTCCCACAGAATTCCCTCCATGTGTTGGAGGTTGAGGCCATCCATCGTAACTTCAAATGTTTTCCCAGCTTTCAGTTGAAATGCATATGTTTCCCTCCTTCTCCCACTCATTTCCTATATAGTTTGTATCACCCTGATTAGATAGCAAAGTACCATCATATAGTTTAGAAATGAGCTTTGTACTTAGCGTGAGCCTGTTTCAACACAGATAGAAACACACTGAGGAATTCTCAATCAGATTTTTCCCACTTGTCTTTCAAGTTTTGATTCAAATAAGTTCTAACCTGTCAATATCGCTGGAAGTCCTCTTTTTCTAAACCATGAGATTTTTCAAGTTCCTCAAAACTCTGAAACATCCCTTTCTGAATAAAAGTGTAACAGGTGGTCAAGCCTTTTGAGAGCCAAGCCCCAAATCTGCCATCAATCCTATTTGACTCTAAGGCTCAAGTATTTGAGTCCCATTCCCTAACCCACATGTTTTGGTGATCCTTTTCCAGGAAGATAAAACTGTGAGGAACACAGTTCAATCAGATAGGGCTCCGTTAATCTTTATTTTAGCTCTTGGTTTATTGTATAAAGCAGCAATTACATCAATTAGAGCAGTGCTTCCCAATCCTGGTCCTGGGGGACCCCCCTGCCCTGCACGTTTTAGATGTTACCCCACTCCAGCACACCTGATTCAAATGAATGGCTCGTTATCCGGCTCCAGCAGGGCTTGATGACGAGCTGATCATTTGAATCAGGTGTGTTGGAGTGGGGAACATAAAAAACATGCAGGGCAGGGGGTCCCCAGGACCAGGATTGGGAAACACTGCATTAGGCTCTGGTGGAATCCAAATTTAGGCATTACTTTATATTAAAAGGTCCACATGACCCAGTCAAATGCCTTCTCTGCATCCAAACTCAGCACAAGGGTTTCTAATCTTTGTTGCATTGAACGGTCCAGAACATGTCAAGTTTTCCTGAGTCTGTCTCTGTCTGATAGACTCCATTCTAGTCCACTTTTTTCGTAGCCTAAATTGACCTCTTCATTTAAGGCTACTTCTTAAAGTAGACCTAATGCACACCTTGATTTGAAGCCTAGCTCAAATTGACCTCTTCATTCTGGACCACTTCTGCCACATTCATAAGATGTGCTCCACAAACAAAGACTCATTCATGTCATTGTCACATTGAGCTGGTGTATTGAGCTATTATTGTGGCAAAATGATGTGTGTGTGGGTCAATGCATCCACGAATATGTGAACTGATCCACAAATGTGTGGACCGATTCACAAATCTGTCAAATATTTACAAATGTGTGCACAAATCCACAAATGTTTAAACTGATTCACAAATAAAAATGTAGTCTGAGATGGCTGAAAAGTCTCAATTTTTTTTTTTTGTTTGTCTTACAAGAGCTAAAAATCCACACAAATCATCAGATACAACTGAGGCAGTGTGGATTGCTAAGTGGCTGAGGCGTGGTGCTACAATGATAGCTCCATACCTGGCAGCCTGCGCCTGGGAGCCTGAGCTCAGGGCAAAGTAATCCGCCTCTCACAGACGGATTCTTTCTCATTTGCAGATCACTGGCCCGGCAGGACTGTAGCAAACATCACGTGCACACAGACAGTCCATCGGGAGGCCCGCCTCAGTCGTAATGATGACAATAATGATGGGATTTGAAAAATACCCAGACTTTTCAGCCATTTAAGACCATCCATTTATTTGTAAAGCAGTTTAAACATTTCTGGATTGGCAAAGACATTTGTGGATATTTGACACATTTGCAAATCTGTTTACACCTTTGTGTAATCAAACATTTGGGATGCATTTACACACGCTAATCATTTTGTTACAATAATAGCTCCATACTGGTGCAAATACTGATCATTTTATGGCTTTTGGCAAAGTATGTTTTGGGGGTTTGTATTGCCACATTATGTAATAACGCCCCATGATGTAATAATCTGATTAATTTTCAATTCACTATGTAATAACGCTGCATTTTGGTCTAGAATTTTTGAGCGCAGTGCATAGTAAACTCCTCTGCATTATGTAATACATTCTGACACCGCGCATCCATCAGTAAATACAAAATGCAGGCGTTGCACTTTTTGATGAAGAAAATGTAAGAATTATGTGCATTATGTAACAAACCACCAAAATGGATGTCTTTATTAGGAAAAAAAAACAGATCATCAAAAAGATATTGACTTAGAGAAAGCAGCATGAGGGGCAAATATAATTTCATTAGAAAAACTAGTGATGACGCCTCATTGGTCAAATCTAAATCAAACTCCAGTGACTGGCACCAAGCGCCAGGAGCGTCAGGGGGCATCAGGTGTTGGCAGGCCATTTGGGTACCTCTCAGCCAGCCCCCCAGGCAGCCACACTTAGCCCCGGACCGCCTGGACCACGGGGACCACCGGGACCACGGGGACCACGGGGACCACCGGGACCACCTCTCGGCCCTGGGTGACTTCTGCACCTCTCGGCCCTGCGCACCCACACTTAAGCACCCCCCCTCTGCTGACTACACCACACAACCACGGCCCCAAAAGACCTTGCGCCCTAAAATTCCTATCATTTCAGTTTTACCCGTTGCTAGGTGCCTTGCCCACCTCTCAGCCCTCCAGGCACCCACACCTACAATATATTTCTGATGGTATAACATTTTTTTTTTTTTTTTAATTTGAGATATCTATTTGGCTGGTTTGTTGCATAATGCACCTAATTCTTATATTTTCTTGATATAAAAAAAATACAACACCTGCATTTTGTAATGACTGATGCAATATGTCTGAATGTACTACATAATGCAGCAAAGTTTATCACATACATTTAAAACACTATAAAACAAAATGTGTCAGATTATTACAAAATGCTGTTTTTTACAAAATGAATTGAAAATGTATTACAGTATTACAGCACGGGGCGTTATAACATGATGTGGCACCACAGGTTCATTGGTAAAGAGGTTCATGGGTGTGGGGGGAAATGGGGTGTGCTTGAACTGGGCAGTGTGTGTGTGCTTGAGGAACTGGGCAGTGTGTGTGTGTGCTTGAGGAACTGGGAAGTGTGTGTGTGTGTGCTTGAGGAACTGGGCACAGTGTGTGTGTGCTTGAAGAACTGGGTAGTGTGTGTGTGTGCTTGAGGAACTGGGCAGTGTGTGTATGCTTGAGGAACTGGGCAGTGTGTGTGTGCTTGAGGAACTGGGCAGAGTGTGTGTGCTTGTGGAACTGGGCAGTGTGTGTGTGCTTGAGGAACTGGGCAGTGTGTGTGTGCTTGTGGAACTGGTTCTGAGCTTTTATCCACAGTTTTCAGACTCAGTCAGTTTCTTCAGTTTGAAACGTTTTCCTCGGCCTTGGGAAAACTCTTCCACACGGCACTGAAGAGGCTGGAGTACACAGAGAGCGTGTAGCCACTTTACACGGGTCAGGGTGAACTGTTTCCCAGAGTACCAGCTGCTCAAACTGGGTGTAGCATCCCGATCTTCTGCTGCAGCAGGATCTACAGTGCCCAGACCTCTGGGGCTGAACCCTGGTTCTGTTTGCTGCTCTAGATCTGGATCACCTGCGGAGATCATGACTCTGGAGTCACATGACACACAATATCTTGTTGACAGCACACCATGCAAAAGAACACTCACCTGTTGGGAGTGAAAGTACACTCACAGGTTTCACAGGTTTGTCTGTCAGGTGTTTGTTATACGTCACCTCACTTCATTTCGTGTCTCCACTTCCCTCCTTTGTTTCTCTGTAGATGGACACCTTGGGACAGAAGCAGAAAGCAGCAGTAAAAGCTCCTTTGCAGTGTAACACACGTGAACCTGGCCGATGGACAGGAAATGAGCGCCTCAGTGTTGGCGAGGCAGCTACGATCAATCAGATAAAACCAGAGAGGAATGAAAAGAGAGGAGGAATGGCTTTGTAGCTGTCAGTTCACAGGCTTTAAATATGAAGGCTTACACTTCCATGGATACAACACCTGAGTTTGAGCTGTTTGGGCGTCTGTGGAAGAAAACTTTCAGGGAGCATCAGCAGCACACGTACACCGATCCAGACAACACGTTGCATGTCATACCTGCATTTACTGCAGCGTTTGCATTCACTGGAACAGTCGTGGCCGTAAGCTCAAGTGGTTTGTGGTAACGCTGCACTGAAGCCCGCTCTGGTCCCAGCTCAGGACCCGACATTGCACCCACTTGATGAGTTTGAAAGAGCTCAACCGTCGTCGCTCAGTGTTTTTTTGATGCACTGATGCTCCGGTAGTGTTTTCCACGCTGGCTGACGGCTGTTGGTGCTGATAGTTTGGGCTTTTCCTGAAGCGGGCGGTATGGTGTTGTACTGCGGGTCCATCCCTGTGTTTTTCATCCACTCAGGAGCCTTTGAGGCAGGTGACAGCCAGTGGGAGACAAGATGCCGTACTTTGAGGCCTTTCCTCACAACATTTGATTTTCTTCAAATGAGAACTTACCTCAAATAGGCGCTGACAATGTTTCCTACATTGTGGTTTAGAGCGCCTGTGCTCAGGTTGTTCTTTTGTCTCTGTGTCAGGGACATCTGCTCTCACAAGTTTGACCTTTTCAGGTTGTTTGACTGTGTATCTTTGTCATTTTCAAATTGGCTGTGAATGGATCACTGCACTATATCATATTGGAGTGTTAAATCACACACTTCTTCTGTTTGATGCTTCTTGCTTTTTGTTGCTTTGCCTAATTTTAGCCCGCCACCACCCCCCCTCATCGGAGGACAAATAACTTTATTCCATGCTACGCTTTCAGACCGTCTCTTTTCCTCATCCAATCACTAAGTCCTATTTTGAAAGTATTTGTTTCCAGACTCATATTTATTAAGATGGAAATTTATCTCGTCAGATCATGACAGTCATCATTTATTTAGAACTATTTTAGAACTACCTATGATCATGTGTCCTATGATCTTTGAATAATTGATCATTTCTTAACATTGTATTTTAATTTATTTACATGTTATTTGATTGTGTGTGTGTCTCAGCACACACTGCAGCTTTCCTTCCAGTTTTTTTGTTGTTGTTGTTGGTTTTTTATTTTTGGCCCGCCACCACCCCCCCTCATCGGAGGACAAATAACTTTATTCTATATTTAAAGAACTATTTCAGAAAAGAGCTGAGTCTGGTCAAACTATTTTTTTATTCATTGTCCACATGATTTAATAGCTGTTTACATTAAACTAGATGAAATTTGTTTAGAAAAACACTGGCTGTAAAATTTTGATTTGGATGACACCTGAACAAGCTCTGTTCATCTATTTCAAATTAGATTAGCAGATTATTAGCTGAACTGATAATTGTGTTGGACACACACAACAATTAACTTTGATTTTTTCTCTGAACTTTTACCCTGCCACCACCCCCCCTCATCGGAGGACAAAGTACTTTGTTCTACATTAAAGACACTAGTTTGGAAGTTGTCAAACTAGTTGTTTTTAAAGTTTAAATGATTCCTAGAAAAAAAAATTGTGTGTGTCATCCAATCTTTAGCTTTTACCCTGCCACCACCCCCCCTCATCGGAGGACAAATAACTTTCTTCTACTTTAAAAGAACTATTCAGAGTCTAACTTTTTTTGCCTGTTTTTTTTTTTCTTGTTATCAGGATAATTATTGTGATTTTGGAGACTACTCTATTAAACGTAATTTAAACACTTTTTACTGGACAACACATTAGCTTTAACCATCTTATCAAGATATCAAGTAAAATGTTATAGGAAAAATAACTATAATTTTGTGTGTGATGTCCAACCTTTTACTTTTACCCTGCCACCACCCCCCCTCATCGGAGGACAAATAACTTTCTTCTACTTTAAAAGAACTATTTAGAGTCTGTCTTTTAAATTAACTATTTGTTTAATTAATTCATTTATTTTTTGTTATTGAGATGATAATTGTGATTAAAAAAGTGATAAAAAATAAACTAAAAACCTATTATTGGACAACACATAAGCTTTAACTATCTAATCAAGTATCATTTAATGAAATGTTTGAATTTAAAGGGTAATAAAATTTTGTGTTTGTTGTCCAACCTTTTACTTTTACCCTGCCACCACCCCCCCTCATCGGAGGACAAAGTACTTTCTTCTACTTTAAAAGAACTATTTAGAGTCTGACTTTTAAATTAACTATTTGTTTAATTTATTCATTTATTTTTTTGTAATTGAGATGATAATTGTGATTAAAAAAGTGATAAAAAATAAATGAACTAAAAACCTATTATTGGACAACACATAAGCTTTAACTATCTAATCAAGTATCATTTAGTGAAATGTTTGAATTTTAAGGGTAATATAATTTTGTGTGTGTTGTCCAACCTTTTACTTTTACCCTGCCACCACCCCCCCTCATCGGAGGACATATAACTTTCTTCTACTTTAAAAGAACTATTTAGAGTCTGACTTTTTTTTTGCCTGATTTTTTTTCTTGTTCTTTGGATAATTATTTTAATTTTGGGAACTTTTTTGAACATCATTTAAATACCTTTTATTAGACAACACACAATCTTTAACTTATCCAATCAAGCATCATTTAATGAAATGTTTGAATTGAAAGAATAATATAATTTTATGTGTGTGTGTGTGTGTGTGTGTGTGTGTGTGTGTGTGTGTGTGTGTGTGTGTGTTGTCCAACCTTTTACTTTTACCCTGCCACCACCCCCCCTCATCGGAGGACAAATAACTTTCTTCTACTTTATACCTACTTTAAAATAACTATTCTAGGGTTTTTTATGTTTTTATTTTTCTCTAATTTAAATGATTTTTGAAAGTAGTTTAACTGTTTAAATGTTTTGTGTGTTTTTAGTTTTTTTTTATGAAGTGTGTGTGTGTGTGTGTGTATGTGTGTGTGTGTGTGTGTGTGTGTGTGTGTGTACTAAATAATGCAAATACTTACCAAACACTTACCTCTTCTCCTTGGCTGAGTTCATCCTGGAGTCCTCACCCCGTCTTGCGGCTTATCTTCTCCTCCAGGTTTCTCTGCTTCTTCTGCAGCTTCATCCTCTTGGACTGTTGCTTCCGTAAGCGCATCTCCTTGTCGGCAGGATCAGGATCCTCTGAAAGAAACCAAATATTCAAGGTGACTTTTGAGTGAAGCTGAGAGATTGTCTCTTATTTGACAGATTTTTGATCAAATCAAATCTTTTTTTTAAAAGAGAAATTTAAAAACAAGGTTTGAAAGTTGCTTTCTTACCCCTGGCCTGGATCTTGGCCTCCTTCTTCTCACTCCTGGTGATGTTCTTGAGGACCCGGTCCCTCTGGAGCTCCAGGAGGCGCAGTTTCAGTTTTGAAAACTGGCTCTCATTTTGAAGAGGTTGATGACTTTTCTCTTCCTCCTGTTCCCCAGAGTGTGCCTGTCCTCTACGTTTCTCCTCCTGCTCCCGCAGCACCCTCCTTCTTCTTTCCCTTATCCACCTGCTCTCCGTCATCTCCCGCTTGTCCGCCCACACCGCATCTTTCCATTTCTCCTCTTCCTCCTCATATGGGCTTGGTTCCTCCTCGGTCTCTTCGTCCCCGTCACCTAGTTTCAGGACCACTAGCCACCCTGCCTCCTCCCACTGTCTCTGCTTTTCAAGTCTCACCCTTTTTTCCTCTTCCTCCAGCCTCAGTCTCTCCCTCTCAAGTCTGGCTCTTTTCTCCTCTTCCTCCTCATCTGTTGTGAATGTCTGTACCTCCGTCTCTGCGTCCTCGTCACGTATTTTCAGGACCACTAGCAACCCTGCCTCCTCCCACTGTCTCTGCTTTTCAAGTCTCACCCTTTTTTCCTCTTCCTCCAGCCTCAGTCTCTCCTTCTCAAGTCTGGCTCTTTTCTCCTCTTCCTCCAGCCTCAGTCTCTTCTTCTCAAGTCTCAGTCTTTTCTCCTTTTCCTCCTCATCTGGTCTGATTATCTGTACCTCCGGCTCTTCCTCCTCGTCATCTACTCTCAGGACCCGTGCCAACAGTCTCTCCTTCTCCTTCTCCTTCTCAAGTTTCACTCTTTTCTCTTCTTCCTCTAGCCTCAGTCTCTCCTTCTCTTCCTCTGCTCTAAGTCTCTTCTCCTCCTCCTGTCTTTCTCTCTGCCTCCTGGTCTTCTCCATAAGAGCTTTTCTCTCCTCTTCCTGCTTTTGTTTTTCTCTCTCCTCCCTCAATCTCAGTCTCAGTCTCTCCTTCTCCTCATTCTGGTTTGGTGGTCTCTCCTCTTCCTGCTCCTGTTTCAGTTTCCTATTCTTTTCCTGTTTTCGTCTCTCCCCCTGTCTCCAGCACTGCTCCGCCTCCTGTAACAGTCTTTCTAAATCCTCCTCCTCCTCTAGTCTCAGTTTCTCTTCCTCCTCCCGTTTTCTCTCCCTTCTCCTCCTTCTGTTCTCCATCATCTCTTGTCTTTCAATGACTTCCTTGTCCTGTCTCTGTCTCCTCTCCTCCTTCTCTTTTAATAACTCCTCTTTCAGTGTCAGTCTCTCCTCTTTCAGTGTCAGTCTCTCCTCCTTCTGTGTCAGTCTCTCCTCCTCCTCCTCCTCCCGTATCAATTTGTCCACTTGATCCTCTTGCATCTGTGTCTCCTCCTCATCCTGAATCAATCTCTCCTCCTCCTCTCGTATTAGTTTGTCCACTTGGTCCTCTTGCATCTGTGTCTCCTCCTCCTCACGAATCAGTTTCTCCTCCTCCTCTCGTATCAGTTTGTCCACTTCGTCCTCTTGCATCTGTTTCTTCTCCTCCTCCTGCTTGCGTTTTTCTATCTCCTCCTTCAGTCTCAGTCTCTCATTCTCCTCCTTCATTCTTAGTTTTTCATTCTCCTCCTCCTCTTTCAGTCTCTGTCTCTCCTCCTCTTCCTTCTTTAGTCTCAGTCTCCTCTCTCTTCTTCTTCTTCTCTCCATACTTACCTGTTTGTCTCTTTCCTCCTGCTCCAGTCTGAGTCTCTCCTCCTCCTCCTCTAATCTGACTCTCTCCTCCTCCTGCTCCAGTCTGAGCCTCTCCTCCTGCTCCAGTCTGAGCCTCTCCTCCTGCTCCAGTCTGAGCCTCTCCTCCTGCTCCAGTCTGAGCCTCTCCTCCTCCTCCTGCTCCAGTCTAAGTCTCTCCTCCTCCTCCTCCTCCAGTCTGAGTCTCTCATGCTCCTGTCTCAGTCTCCTTTCTTTCCTTCTTCTCCTTCTCTCCATACTTACCTGTTTGTCTCTTTCCTCCTGCTCCAGTCTGAGCCTCTCCTCTTCCTCCTGCTCCAGTCTGAGCCTCTCCTCTTCCTCCTGCTCCAGTCTGAGCCTGTCCTCCTCCTCCAGTCTCAGTCTCCTTTCTTTCCTTCTTCTCCTTCTCTCCATACTAACCTGTTTGTCTCTTTCCTCCTGCTCCAGTCTGAGCCTCTCCTCTTCCTCCTGCTCCAGTCTGAGCCTCTCCTCTTCCTCCTGCTCCAGTCTGAGCCTCTCCTCTTCCTCCTGCTCCAGTCTGAGCCTCTCCTCTTCCTCCTGCTCCAGTCTGAGCCTGTCCTCCTCCTCCAGTCTCAGTCTCCTTTCTTTCCTTCTTCTCCTTCTCTCCATACTAACCTGTCTGTCTCTTTCCTCCTGCTCCAGTCTGAGTCTCTCGTCCTCCTCTAATCTGAGTCTCTCGTCCTCCTCTAATCTGAGTCTCTCCTCCTCCTCTAATCTGAGTCTCTCGTCCTCCTCCTGCTCCAGTCTGAGTCTCTCCTCCTCCTCCTCCTGTCTCAGTCTCCTTTCTTTCCTTCTTCTCCTTCTCTCCATACTTACCTGTTTGTCTCTTTCCTCCTCCTCTAATCTGAGTCTCTCCTCCTGCTCCTTCTCCTCCTCCAGTCTGAGTCTCTCATGCTTCTCCTCCTCCTCTAATCTGAGTCTCTCGTCCTCCTCCTGCTCCAATCTGAGTCTCTCCTTCTCCTCCTCCCCCTCCTCTAATCCGGCCATCTCCTCCTCCTCCTGCTCCAATCTGAGTCTCTCCTTCTCCTCCTCCTCCTCTAATCCGGCCATCTCCTCCTCCTCCTGCTCCAATCTGAGTCTCTCCTTCTCCTCCTCCTCCTCTAATCCGGCCATCTCCTCCTCCTCCTGCTCCAATCTGAGTCTCTCCTTCTCCTCCTCCTCCTCTAATCCGACCATCTCCTCCTCCTCCTGCTCCAATCTGAGTCTCTCCTTCTCCTCCTCTAATCTGACTATCTCCTCCTCCTCCTGCTCCAGTCTGAGTTTCTCCTCCTTGTCCTCCTCTAATCTGAGGCTCTCCTCCTCCTCCTCCTTCAGTCTCTCCTTCTCCCCCAGTCTCAGTCTCTCCTCCTCCTTCAGTCTCAGTCGCTCCTTCTCCTTCAGTCTCAGGTCCTCCTCCTCCAGTTTCACTCTCACCTCCTCCTTCATTCTTATTCTCTTCTTTGCCTCCTTAAGTCTCTGGCTCTCCTCCTCCTCCTCCTCCTCCAGTTTCAGTCTCTCTTCCTTCAACAGTTTCAGTCTCCTCTTTGCCTCCTTTAATCTCAGTCCTTCCTCCTCCTCCTCCAGTTTCAGTCTCTCCTCCTTCATCAGTTTCAGTCTCCTCTTTGCCTCCTTTAATCTCAGTCCCTCCTCCTCCTCATCCAGTTTAAGTCTCTCCTCCTCCTTCAGCCTCAGTCTTTCCTCTTCCACTTTTAGTCTCAGTCCCTCCTCCTCCTCCTCCAGTTTCAGTCTCTCCTCCTTCATCAGTTTCAGTCTCCTCTTCGCCTCCTTTAATCTCAGTCCCTCCTCCTCCTCATCCAGTTTAAGTCTCTCCTCCTCCTTCAGTCTCAGTCTTTCCTCTTCCACTTTTAGTCTCAGTCCCTCCTCCTCTCCATCCAGTTTCAGCTCTAGTCTCTCTGTCTCCTCTACCTTTTGCAGTCTCATGCCCTCCTTCTCCTCCTCCTGTCCTATTCTCTCCTCCTTTAGTCTCAGTCTCTTCTCTTCCTTTTCTTTTCTCAGTCTCTCCTGTCTTTGTCTTTTTTCCTTCTCCTCCTTTAGTCTCAGTCTCCCTCTTTCCTTCTCCTCCTCTTTCAGTCTCAGTGTCTCCTTCACCTCCTCCTCCTCCTCCTTCAGTCTCAGTGTCTCCTCCTCCTCATACAGGACCTTGTCCTTTCTTAGCTCATGTATGACCTTTTGTACCTGCTGGTCAATCAGATTCACCTCCTCCTTCAGTCTCAGTGTCTCCTCCTTCTCATACAGGACCTTGTCCTTTCTTAGCTCATGTATGACCTTTTGTACCTGCTCGTCGATCAGATTCACCTCCTCCCTCAGTCCCAGTATTTTCGCTCTTGGTGTTCTCCTTCTTTCCAAACTTGCCCGTCTCTCTCTCTCTTCTTTCTTCCTCAGTTTCAACCTCTTCTTCTCCTCCTCCAGTCTTAGTCTCCCCTTCTCCCCCTCTTCCCATCTCAGTCTGTTTCTGTCAAAGCGCTCCTTTGCCTTTTCTAGGTCATCTATTGCCTTTCTTAACACCTCCTCAGGCTGATTCACCTCCTCCACCAGTCCCGGTGTTTTCACTCTTTGTGCTCTTCTTCTTTGCAAACTTATCTGTCTCTCCTCCTCCTTCAGTCTCAGTCTGTTTCTTCCATTCACATCATTTGTCTTTTCTAAGCCATGCGTTAACTTTCTTAACTCCTCCTCGTACAGATTCATGTCCCACTCCAGCTCCTCCAGCTCCTCCAGCTCTATCACTATGTCCTCTATTTGTGTTCCCTCCTCCTCCTCCTCCTCCAGTATCAGTTTCTTTCTCTCATCCTCCTTCAGTCTCAGTCTCTCCTTCTCCTGCCTCAGTGTCTCCTCCCACTCCCATCTCTCCCTCTCTTCTTGCTCCTGTCTCTGTCTCCTCTCCCTGCTCCTCATCCTGGCCATACTTACCTCTCTCTCTTCCTCCTCCTGTCTCAGTGTCTCCTCCCACTCCCATCTCTCCCTCTTTTCTTGCTCCTGTCTCTGTCTCCTCTCCCTCCTCCTCATCCTGGCCATACTTACCTCCCTCTCTTCCTCCTCCTGTCTCAGTTTCTCCTCTGACTCCCATCTCTCCCTCTCCTCTCGTTCCTGGCTCTGTCTCTTGTCCCACCTCCTTATCCTGGTCATACTTACCCCTCTCTCCACCTCCTCCTGCTCCTGTCTTCGGCTCTCCATACTTACCATCTCTCTCCTCAAGCCTCTCCCGCCTCTCTCTTCTCCTCCTCCTCTCCTGTGCTCCTCTCTCCTCTCAGTCATGGTTTGAATTCGTTTGTGTGCTTCTCGCTTCAGTATTCTGAATGAAAAAATGATCAGAATATTTCTTTAATTACAAAATAAAGTCCAAATAGTTGTTGTTTTATGTCACTTCTTCGTGTTATTTATCTCTTTATAGTTATTACTGTTTAAAACATGATTCTTTGTATTGGATTGAACATTTATAAGGAAGCTATAATGTTAAGGACCATGTGTTTTAAGTTCCGACAAACAAACTCTGTTCAAATTGTAGTGAGGGTTATAATAACACCAAAATCTGTCATTTTGCTGCTGCTGTGACTCCTGAATTTCCCCTCGGCATAAATAAAATCTATTCTATTCTATTTCATTCTATTCTACTCTATTGACGTTGACACCAGTACAAAGCATGATATTTAAAACTCTTTGCAAACAACGCAACAGAATCAAGTCTTTTTATATTAGTGTTACAGAAACAGTCCCGAAGACGTGGCAGCACATTTGTGTGAATCTAACTGGGAAAGGCTTTAAGGAGGTTTGATTTTGACTGTTTATAGACCAACAGTTGTCAGCACAAAATAATAGAAATTTTACTTTAGAAAAATAAAAACCAGCTTTCTCACATAACTGTCGGTGTAATAAATAAATACAGATTACTGCTGACACACTTCTGTTCAGTAAGAGTAAAAACACAGAATGTCTCGGTAAAAAAGAACATATACCAAATTTATTCATATAAATGCAGTTAAAAAAGAAAGATAAACCAAAACCCAGTTAACTTTGGTAGTTTAAAGACTTAAATCGTCTCTCTTTCAACACAAATCTGAAGGACTACCTTGTTTTTGTTCAACTTCCAAGTATACATTCAAACAAAAGATGCGGGCAATGTCCGCAGCTGAAACTATCACAACTTAAAACTAAGAAACAGTCTTTTAACTTCAAATTCACATTGAGTTTCACACTCGGAAATGAAACTAAGATCCCCTTTCAGATTTATTATGATCAAAGACCTGTTTCACCTCAACGGATGATTTAAACTCTGTCAAACCTTCGAAAAAGTCACAGATCTTATCAAGAAAAGCCAGCACTGTCACATGGCCATCAGTGTAATCTGTCAAATAAATACAGATTACTGCTGACACGGTTCAGTAATAGTAAAAACACAGAATGTTTCGGTTAAAAAAAAAAGGGGGAAAAAAATCCTCTATCTATCATGTTACCTTCAGAGTTTAAAGTGTACTGTTACAGCAAAGCAGAGCTAGTCGATGCTAGTTTAAAACCGACATGCATTTGGAAGTATGCACCGTGTGTGAGCTGTTGTATAAAACGCTTGCGGACACCTCGGCTGAAAATATTACAGGGACGGACATATTTAATTGTAGTAAAGTAATATCTGTGGCGCATAACTCTACGCTACACAGGTATGAGCTCCTCAATCAATGTTTAGCTGTTTAGCGCTGTGCTGCAGCATGACCTAGCTTAAATATTAGCCGAAAACTGTGAAAACAGATGGAAAACTAGCTTGTGCTGCCACAGCAACGGCCTTGCGACCACCGAGGTCGTACGGCAGAAATTGTTCTGTTTAGTCACTTATACCAAATAAATTCACATAAATGCAGTAAAAAAAGAAGGATAAACCAAAACCGAGTTAACTTTGGCCGTTTAAAGACTTAAATCGTCTCTCTTTCAACACAAATCTTAAGGATTACCTTGTTTTTGTTCAACTTCCAAGTATAAATTTCAAGACAACGATGCGGACAATGTCCGCAGCTGAAACTATCAAAGCTACAAGCTACAAAACAGTCTTTCAACTTGAAATTCACATCAGTTTTACAATCGGAAATGACATTAAGCATCTCTTTCAGATTTATTATGATCAAAGACCTGTGTCACCTCAACGGATGATTTAAACTCTGTCAAACCTTCAAAAAAGTCACAGATCTTATCAAGGAATACAAAAATTACATTAATGAAACACACAATATCACGCCTCTTCCGACTAAAAATGCATTTTATTGAGTTGTGCTTAAGCTAGCCAAGCTTTAGCAGGAAAATTTGCAACATACCTCCCCAAGTGCCTTGGTGAAAAAGGCGGAAGGAACGCCCAGCTTGATTTTATACCCCGATGGAATTAACAGATTCCAGAATTTATCTGCACCAATCAAATTCAGACGCAACCCGTGCGTCCCTGACGTTTTAACAATAATAAAAATAATTAAAAAAAAAAATATTAAAATGGGAAATAAAAGTCCAAATAATTAACTCTCCCATGCCTGCTCGACAGTTTAGAAAAATAATCCTTTTAGTTGTTTTTTTTTTTCAAATACTTGATTGTTTTCCAAAAGTTTCACTCTAGTGGTTTACATACGTCTGCGCTTTCAGCATAAACACGACTTGATGTAAAAACGAATCAAACTATAAATAATTATTATTAAATAAAATACAAACACAATTTTCACTGAGTAGAAATTGAGAGTTTTGATCCGCTAATTTAAATGCTGAAAGTGGGATGAGCGGCTCTCCTTCTTTGAACTCGGGATGAACGAAGCCCATCCCGACCGTTGGAGGGCAGCATGGAGCCGACTTTTCTTGTTAGCTGTGAAATAATGCTGGATGAAGAAGACTACATGAAACTATCAACACTTGGAGAAGAGAGCTGACACATGAGGTGAGGTGAGGTCACTGACATCTTTAACGTTGTTTAACTAACCGTGGAGTGAGCCAATACTTGAAAATCTGTTGTAAACACTGGCATTTCTAAGTGATAGAGCAAGGTTACGGCCTGAGCTGTTACTGTACACTACTTCTTTGTTTTGTTTTTAATCTAGTTTAAAGCATTTTTTTTTTCCATCCCTAGCAATCACTTATCAAGTTCTCCACCTCAGACAGATGGAGAGGCAGAAGATATGGAGCTAGGGTTAGACTCAAGTGGAAGGAAGTCCACCAATTTTAGCCAGATCGTTTTTACTGCTCTCATAAAATGAAGGAGCCTGTAAAGTGATGGTAGTGAATAAACATTAACAGAGGTTTGCTTTAAAGATTCAGTGTGTATTTATCAGAACAGGCTGAAGGCAGAACTTTCAGAAAATATAAGCAAGCATTTTTAAAAGAGTATGGTCTCCTAATCATAATACTACTACTACTACTACTAATAATAATAATAATAATGAATTTCCCTTCTGGGATTAATAAAGTATTTTTTATCTTTATCTTTATCTTTAATAAGAAATACGGTTCATCTGTAAACTGTGGGTGAGACTTTTATGTCCACACAAACAGCAGATCCCCTTCATGTTTCTACAGTCACACAGAGCACGCAAACTCCTGACATACTTACACATTTTTGTATTCAGAACAAAATGCACTGACTGAAAAAATTTCTAAAGCCAGAACTTTCATTTTGCACATTATAATATTTGTAATTATTATTATTTTTTAATTATTATCTGTGATAAAGCTTTGACTTAAAAAATGTCTTCACTTTTCTCAGAATTTATTACATTTTTTTTGGTAACGATGTCTTTCGTCTCCCATTGTGACTTTTTTTTAATCATTTTTGATTTTTGATTTTTTTTCTTTGGGTCTTGTATTTAACGGTTTTAAAAATGTATATATTCATCGTACTTTTAATCTCTTAAATTTGACATCTTAAAATTTACAATTTCATGATTTCAATTTTTGGATTGTACAACTTCTGAAGATGCCAAGCCAATGCTTTAAGGCACTGAGATGCTACACCTGGATAACAACTGAGGCGCTCCTGTTGGCTTTTTGATGGATGAAACTCCAGGTTTTGTTTGCTTTTTCAATGATCAGTCCATTTGTTTGACAAAGCAAACGGTTAACTTGTGTAATACACTTACCAAATGTTTGTTCACCCTTCTGCATCACCATGGTGCCTCACCGCACAGCGGTCAAAAACTGTTTGACCCTTCCGGGTGAAACACTTAACCGCACTAACAAGGTCCTACCCTCATAAAGACTTTCACCCTTGATGAGCTCAGTTACAAACAAACATGAATGTAAACAAACCATTCATAATCTGATCCTACAACTATGAGTTGACTAAATAAGATTTTGTGTTGTTATAGTGCCTATGTTATTATTACTTCTTTATACCAAGGTTCTTTATTTCTTTAATCGTTTGGGGTGGGGGGCTCAGGCCGAAGTTTTAGGATTGTTGTGAATTAACTTTATTACCCAGGAACCTTTGCTGTAAATGATGCTTTAGTTGTTTACTGCAGTGTGTTTACGTTGTTCTTTTTGCTGCAGGAGTCTCCAGATTACACCAGTGTCCAGGAGCTGAAGTATTAGACCTGGTCATAAGTGAAGCGTTGCGCCTCTACCCTCCAGGGTTCAAGTAGATCAGATAGATGGACCACGACCGCACATTGAACGGACAACTGGTCCCTAAAGGTGTGACGATGGAGTTCCCAGCAGGCTTCCTTCACTATGACCAGGAGCACTGGCCGGAGCCGGAGAAGTTCATCCCTGAGCGGTGAGAGGATGCTCTGTAGGCTCAGTCTGTGTGTGTGTGTGTGTGTGTGTGTGTGTGTGTGTGTGTGTGTGTGTGTGTGTGTGTGTGTGTGTGTGTGTGTGTGTGTGTGTGTGTGTGTTTTTCAGCTCAGTATTTGAAGTCCTGTCAGACCAGCCCGTCTGGCACCAACAACCTGTCCACATTCAAAGTTTGTGCCATGTGATTGGCTGATTAGATATTTGTGTTAACGAGTAGCTGAAGTTTTGCCTTGTCAAAAAATGGCCACCTCCTACCAGGGGCGCGTTGTTCTTTTGGGACGGGCCAATTGGTGTAGTCGGCGGAGGGGGACTTAAGTCTGGGTTCCCCGGGACCCAGTGGAGAGCAGGGCTGGGGTGGGTTCTCCGGGACCCGCCGGAGAGCAAGGCCCCGAGGGAGAGCGGGGGCTAAAGGGGTGGTTGCCAGGGGTGGGAGACTTGGCCCCGACCCGGGTCCGTAGGGTTGGGCCGGGGTGGCCGGGCTGGCTGGGGTGCTTAGGGTTCTCCGGGACCCGCCGGAGAGCAAGGCCCCGAGGGAGAGCGGGGGCTAAAGGGGTGGCCGCCCGGGGTGGGAGACTTGGCCCCGACCCGGGTCCGTAGGGTTGGGTTAGGGTTGGGCCGGGGTGGCCGGGCTGGCCGGGCTGGCCGGGCTGGCTGGGGCGCTTAGGGTTCCCCGGGACCCGCCGGAGAGCAAGGCCCCTGGGGGAGAGAGGGGGCTGGAGGGAAGCTGCCAGCGGCGTGAGACTAGGCCCCCGACCCCACCTAGGGTTGGGCAGGGGCCTGCGGGCGGGCGGGCGGGCTGGCTGGGGTGCGCGGGTTACGTTCATTCTCACTAAGCTCACTGTACAAATCAACCAACAACTTCACACATTGTCTTTCTTCTCTACAAAAACAAGCCGCAAAGTCAAATCACTCATGGATTAACAACGCCTTCGAGTCATCTTTGCTGCCTTTTTTAAGCTGTCGCATCCTTGTCTATGTCATTTTGTCTATTTCTCTCAGCCATCTCACACTTGCCATGTTTTCTTAGCCGTGCAGGACCCATCATGCCCCAGGGAACATGCCCCAGAGGACATCCCCGTGTGTCTCAATCACTCTCGAAATCACCTCCAGCTGGACCACCTGGATCTTTACCTCATACATTTCCCTCTTGGTTTAAA
Organism: Halichoeres trimaculatus; assembly: GCF_033239565.1. NCBI lineage: Eukaryota > Metazoa > Chordata > Actinopteri > Labriformes > Labridae > Halichoeres > Halichoeres trimaculatus. The sequence goes on from NW_027437319.1 coordinate 25,439, forward strand.
GCTACACTGACACATACACACAAGTGGAACAGAGCTAAACTTTCACTTTAATCTGACCTTATTATCTGCATTAACCCACGAGGAGTGCCATTCTGGACACTCTAGAGCAGGGATGTCAAACTGGTGGCATGGAGGGCCAAGAGGCTGCAGCTATTCTTTCCAACCAACAACTCTACCAGCTGATTTCACTCATTACCTCACCTTCAAGCAGAGAGCAGGGACTAATCAGACAAATCAGCTGCTGGAGTTCTTGTTTGGAAGGAAAACCTGCAGCCTCTTGGCCCTCCATGCCACCAGTTTGACATCCCTGCTCTAGAGCTTTCCGTACTAAGAAAAAAGATCCTGTCTAGCTGCCCAAACCTTCCAAAGCAAACTAAAAGCATTACAGGAGAATGAAAACTCTTTAGGCTGATACATCCTAAGTCTCCTGATGTGTTTACCTGCAAGTTCAAAGCTTTTCTGTTGGTCTTTAGTGTTTTTTTGTCAGCTTATTTTTTTAGCCTTTTCCCCTTTATTACAGATCAGGACTCCAGGGCTGGAGTAAGAAATGTAGCGAGTGATGTCAGGAACAGAAATCAATTCAAGCGGCTCACATCAAATGAAACAGAGAAGATGGACCAGGACGGGGATTCAGGGGCGCTGCTGGCTCAGGTTGTCTGCTCTATTTCACAATAAAACACCACCCACAGACTCTGGCTGGTTAGTCAGACCAGGGGATCCTGAACTTTTCTCTCAGTGAACATCATAACAGTGGTACCAGAGACCAGTGACCCCCTGCTGGGGGAGGACACCAGCAGACCCATCCAA